>NW_024743654.1:0-7053 GCF_018991925.1 Homarus americanus
TATATTACTCCACTACAAAGTTACATTAAAGTGTTACAAGGTGGATTATCAACTATCCATGACCTGGACTTCTGTTAGTGAGGCCGCCAGAGATACTTGTTGTCTATACTTATTCTTTACTCCTCTACAATGATAAAATTTACTTTAACTAAATTCAAATGTTTAAGACATTTTTATCATGAAGTAAACATCTTAAAGACTTACTATAAATATGTCTACTTCTCTCGGCACCCTGATCACTTCTGTGTCTCAGTTATTATGAATCATGTTGATAAAATAACCAGTTGGTTGTGTTACATATTATCAAAGTCTTATTACATGCTCTTGGCGTCGCTGAGTCGTGTAGGTATTTGGCGGATAATAAAATTGTTTTATCCAATCCTTTAGTTTTGCCGCTAATGTAGTACCTAATAGAATACAGTACATCCAAGTTCTGTATTTTATATAACGTTTACTGACAAGTAATGAAACAGAAGTAATGGTACTCTGGTTGAGATGTTTTTTTTTTTTTATTTTACAGTAATGGATCTTGTTAAGCTAATGCATAGACGTAGTTTATTTTTATTGATAGTGTTAGGCAGTTAAGGCAATTATTACGTGAGGCGCTTGTAAAATATATATATATATATATATATATATATATATATATATATATATATATATATATATATATATATATATATATATATATATATATATATATATATATATATATATATATACTGAACTATAGGGAGGCTTTCTGTGGAATAATTTTAACTTGGCAACATTCTAATATTTATATCCTTACACCTTGTAACTGTTGCAATCCCGATGACACTAAATGTTATATAATAATTCTTTGTTATAAATGTACAATATTACTCAGGTGCTCCGGCTCTCACCCATGTCAATATTGTTCTAATATTTCTGGCTAAATACGCTGTGTCAATATCAACACCAATGATATTATTTACCTAGAGATATGAAATAGGTTAAAACAAGAGGAATATCTTTCTCCCATCTTCTGCCATAAAATATGGATAAAGGAAACCCACGAAAGAAACTAAAGAAGAACTAACATGAAAACTTTATAGAAAATGACGAATATAAGATGAAGAATCGAGGGCCACCACCACACCCCCCTCCGACACACGGTTCTCGTCCACTGAAAACCTGAAGTGATCATATAAATGAATTTGAATTAATTTAACGTAATATAACCCAAGATTTAATTTACTTTAACACGTGTCGTGAACCAGTCGGTACTGATCAGATTAATGTCACCAGTGTTGGGTGACAAGATGGGACAGTTTAAAGTCGGTGTGAAACAAGGATAAAGCGGACAGTTGGACACCATTTCTCAAGGGACTATTATCCAGTTTCAGTTATTTGTATTATAGTCTTCTTTTCTTTATTAAAAATACATTTAGTTCTTTGAGTCTTTCTTCATATTGTTTATTTTTTAACATTAAAATTAGTTTCATCATTATTGTCTACCTTTCTTTTAGTTTTTTCTTGTATTTTATGTTATTATGAGCCCAGATCTGTACAACAGTCTGACTGATGTGTTGTAGAGAGTGAGAATTGTAGAGTTTTTTATGATCAAAGTTTTCTTAGCTTAAGCGTTGCATTAGGTTAGTTTTATTACCGACCGCTGGACAATGTTTGGTGCGCTCGAGGTCGTCATAATCCTCTCTCATCTCTAACAATGGCTTCTCAAACATTTTATATTCACGTTCCATAATGTTGTTGCCAGTGTGCAGTTCTTATTACCTGCATCAAATATATATTCCACGTCTTTGATCACTGTGTTAACTTTTCATCATCTATTTTAAATGTATTGAATTTTGACTCTAAATTCAATGGTGACAGAGAATAAATTAAGAACTAAAGGTTGTAAATCTCTTTCAGATCTTAAGAGGAAAGACGAGAGCGGAGTATACAGTTAACACCGCTGAGTAATAAAGCTAATACCGGAACAGGTCAATAGTTGCTCTTGGGTCTCTGGTTCGTTTCATCGTGTCTGGAGCCCAACTGTTTTAAGAATTTGGGCCCCATAAGAGAGATCTCTGGCCAAATGTGTCTGGTCATATTGATACAGAAAGGTACCAGCACCTCTTGTTAGTCTAAGAGGCCATTTGGTTCCATCGTAGCGTGAAGTTGGTGTTTATGCTGCAGCTGTTTTCTTCCATCCAGTTATATGTAATTAACAGGTCGGCAGAGATGGGCTAATACTGTTTCAATAATGATGATTAGTAGAAATAAATTAAACTTATTCGTATAATCGCTTTTAATTAGTAATCCTATAATTCTTTAATTACACTTAAACATAATCGATTATATTAAAAAATGGATGAAATCAAGATTATTTTGCAATTTGTTTGTACTTACTGAAGACGTTATTACAAATTTCAAAGGTTTCAGAGGAAGAGTCATTAACTTAACGTTTGATTCCTGGACAAGGTGAAATTATGGGTAAGCTGCTTCCCGTCATTCGACTCTGACAATTTCTGAGAACCTGGATCTTAATTGATTGTTGGGTCAAGTCTCAAGGTAATAGCCAACTAGTGCAGGCGAGTCGTGCTAACTACCTGTGCTGTATCTTGACACTAGGTCATACATTTCACTATTTCATAGTGTAATTGTTGTGGCGACATCAGCTTCTACACCTTAGAGAGAACACTTCATCACAATAAGATACTTAAAATGTTTAGGTGTATCCTTTATGGAGTACCACACAGAACGCCTTTGTACACGTCGTCCTTAAATCCTGGTAATGTGCAAATATTCTTCATTCCCAAAATCAAATTGTATATTTATTTATTAATTTTGTTTCTTTGACACCAATAATGAGATAATGTAGCACCATCCTCTCATCTGAGAAAAGATGTTACCAGGTAAGACTCCGGTACTCTGTGAGGTGGAGGAGGCCACGCCAGGCAGAGTGTGTACCTGTAGGGTGGCACTCCTCCTAATGAACTAAACCCAAACTTATTTTCACATGTGTGCAATATATTCGTGTACACACACACACACACACACATATATATATATATATATATATATATATATATATATATATATATATATATATATATATATATATATATATATATATATATATATATATATATAAATACTGTGTGCATGTTCCATTTGTATACACATTCAAGTATTTTACTGTGCCTGTGTGTGTGTGTGTGTGTGTGTCTATGAATGGTGTAGACTTGCTTCTGTGTTTGTGCGTCAGTTTATTCAGGCATTTTATTAACAGACAAGTCAGTTAAACTTCATAAATAATCTGAGAGAAACACACAAGGTCCTGTACACACATCCCGGCAGGATAATTATCATCTTGGAGAGACTAGACGACACCATGAGGGACCCCGTGGTGCCACACAAATGAACAACTTCTCAGAGTAAAAACCTCTCCCTCCTCAAGGCGAGAGCCTCTTAACAGCAGCCAACGCCACCATTTATCTGAGCTCACAGAGAATGTAAACATCATTCTTATATGAAGTGTGTTGTCGTGAGTTCCGCCAGCCTCGTCCGTGCACTTACGGGCTCCAGTACCCAGGTGACATGACGAATGATCACAGATTCATTTTTCTTAACATAGGATTATTTATATAACAATTCTCTTAAACCATTAGAGCGACCATACACAACTACCAGCGTGAACGTTTCATATTTCAGTGGTTCATAACTGTACAGTTGTAAGCTTGTACAACAAATGATCGCCGGGCAAGTCGCCGCTACTCTGCTACTTCCGGTTACCCAAGATGTATTTGGCAGATGGTGCCCGGGCTTCTCTCTTCCCTTCCTGCCCACACGCCCTCACAGCGAGCACCCTCAACTAAGCACAACTAACGATTTGTTACATTTACTGTTCGTTGTTTGGTGAGCAAGAATATAACACAGCTCTTAACGTGTTCTATAAGATAATACCAATACTAACTCTGTGTGTCAGAGTATTTCACCAGTGTCATATAAACTCCACCACTTGAGAATATCTAGTTTAACATATGTCTTCAGCCTCCAGTAAGGGGGACGCCTCGGTGAATAGACTCGCCAACAACACTTGTCTCATGTCTCCTCTCGTTGTATAATTGCTAAGAAAAAATTACAACCCTAATGAAAGGAAATCTTCTCGGAAAAAAACTGGGACAAAATGAGGATGATCTCATTAAACAGTCACTGACACTCACACACTCACAATGACACACACACACATGTAATTATATCTCACTCACGTAAAAAAAGAATACACTTAAAACATTTTTCCATTTCATATCATATAACTAATCCTTTCATATAAATATAATCTGACGCAAAATTCAAAATTCGTGTAGCTCAGTAAGAAGGACAGCACACAGTGAGAATCATGAACCAATAAAGACTTTTACCTTAACGTCAACTAACCTTAACATAGCAGACTGTAAGGTGAGCCTGTACGCCTTAACATAGAAGACTGTAAGGTGAGCCTGTACACCTTAACATAGCAGACTGTAAGGTGAGCCTGTACGCCTTAACATAGCAGACTGTAAGGTGAGCCTGTACGCCTTAACATAGAAGACTGTAAGGTGAGCCTGTACGCCTTAACATAGCAGACTGTAAGGTGAGCCTGTACGCCTTAACATAGCAGACTGTAAGGTTATTCCCCACTTTTAACATAGAAGACTGTAAGGTGGAGCTCTGTACACCTTTAACATAGCAGACTGTAAGGTGAGCTTGGTACGCCTTTAAACAAGCAGCAGAGACTGTAAGGTGAGCCAAAATACTTAACACAAAGCAGAGACTGTAAGCAGAGCCTGTACGCCTTAACAGAGCAGACTGTAAGGTGAGCTCCGTACGGCCTTAACATAGCAGACTGTGGGTATTTGCATGCCTTTAACATAAGAAGTTATTCAAGGTGAGTCTGTACGCCTAGTTACAGGATCAGGTGAGCCTGTAATGCCTTAACATAGCAGGATCAGGGTGAGCCTGTACGCCTTAACATAGCAGATTGTAAGGTGAGCCTGTACGCCTTAACATAGCAGACTGTAAGGTGAGCCTGTACGCCTTAACATAGCAGACTGTAAGGTGAGCCTGTACGCCTTAACATAGCAGATTGTAAGGTGAGCCTGTACGCCTTAACATAGCAGACAGTAAGGTGAGCCTGTACGCCTTAACATAGCAGACTGTAAGGTGAGCCTGTACGCCTTAACATAGCAGACTGTAAGGTGAGCATGTACGCTTTAACATAGCAGACTGTAAGGTGAGCCTGTACGCCTTAACATAGCAGACTGTAAGGTGAGCCTGTACGCTTTAACATAGCAGACTGTAAGGAGAGCCTGTACGTTTTAACATAGCAGACTGTAAGGAGAGCCTGTATGTCTTAACATAGCAGACTGTAAGGTGAGCCCGTACGTCTTAACATAGCAGACTGTAAGGAGAGCCTGTACGTCTTAACATAGCAGACTGAAAGGAGAGCCTGTACGTCTTAACATAGCAGACTGTAAGGTGAGCCTGTACGCCTAAATTATGAAGCAGGGGATCAGACAGGAGCCTATACGCCCACATAGCAGACTGCAGGTGAGCCTGCAATGTCTTAACATAGCAGACTGTAAGGTGAGCTTGCAAGGCCTTAACATAGCAGACTGTAAGGTGGAGCCTGTATTCCCTAACATAGCAGACTGTAAGGTGAGCCTGGGTACGCCTGAATGAGCAGACTGTGTGCAGCCTGTACGCCTTAACATAGACTGCAAGGGGTGAGCCTGCATGTCTTAACATAGCAGACTGTGTGACCCCTACGCCTTAACATAGCAGACTGGCAGAGAGCTTGCATTTTAACATAGCAGACTGTAAGGTGAGCTCTTGCACGTTTTAACATAAAGAGACTGTAAGGGGTGAGCCTGTACGTCTTAACATAGCAGACTGAAAGGAGAGCCTGTACGTCTTAACATAGCAGACTGTAAGGTGAGCCTGTACGTCTTAACATAGCAGACTGTAAGGAGAGCCTGTACGCCTTAACATAGCAGACTGTAAGGAGAGCCTGTACGCCTTAACATAGCAGAGTGTAAGGTGAGCCTGTACGTCTTAACATAGCAGACTGAAAGGAGAGCCTGTACGTCTTAACATAGCAGACTGTAAGGTGAGCCTGTACGTCTTAACATAGCAGACTGTAAGGAGAGCCTGTACGCCTTAACATAGACTGCAAGGTGAGCCTGTACGTCTTAACATAGCAGACTGTAAGGTGACCCTGTACGCCTTAACATAGCAGACTGTAAAAGAGGCCTGTGCATAACACCAGCAGACTGTGGGTGAGCTGTGCGCTTAACATAGACTGTAAGGTGGGCTGCACATATGGCATAACAGACTGTGGGTGAAAGCCTGTACATATGCCTAGCAGACTGTAAAAGGTGGTATGTGCCTTAACATAGACATGGGTGAGCCTGTACATATATGCTATAGACTGTAAGGTGAGCCTGTCATATATATAGACTGTAAGGTGAGAGCCTGTACATATGCTGCATGTAGCAGACTGTGGGTGGGCCTATGCATATGTAACAGCAGACTGTAAGGTGAGCCTGTGCAGCCTTAACATAACAGACTGTAGGTGTGTGCATATAACATAGACTGTGGGTGAGCCTGTGCATATATAGACTGTAGGTGAGCCTGCATATAACAGACTATGGGTGAGCCTGTACACATATGTGCTGCATAGCAGACTGTAGGTGAGCCTGTATATGCTATAACAGACTGTAAGGTGGCCTGCATAACATAACTGTAAGGTGAGCCATATGCTTTATGAACTGTAAGGTGAGCCTGTACGCCTTAACATAGCAGACTGTAAGGTGAGCCTGTACGCCTTAACATAGCAGACTGTAAGGTGAGCATGTACGCTTTAACATAGCAGACTGTAAGGTGAGCCTGTACGCCTTAACATAGCAGACTGTAAGGTGAGCCTGTACGCTTTAACATAGCAGACTGTAAGGAGAGCCTGTACGTTTTAACATAGCAGACTGTAAGGAGAGCCTGTATGTCTTAACATAGCAGACTGTAAGGTGAGCCCGTACGTCTTAACATAGC
>NW_024743655.1:0-29173 GCF_018991925.1 Homarus americanus
GGCCTTTGTTATACCCGATCAGGGGACTTTGCTATACTCGATCATGGGACATTGTTATACTCTTTGAGGGGGGGGCTTTGTTATACTCGATCAGGGAACTTTGTTATACTCGGTGAGGGGACTTTGTTACACTCGATCAGGGGACTTTGTTATACTCGTTCAGGGGACTTTGTTATACTTGATCAGGGGACTTTGTTATACCCGATGAGGGGGATTTGTTATACACGATCAGGGGCTTTGTTATACTTGATCAGTGGCCTTTGTTATAATCGTTCAATGGACTTTGTTATACTCGATCAGCGGACTTTGTTATACTCGATCAGGAGACTTTGTTATACTCAATGAGGGGCCTTTGTTATACTCGATTAGGGGCCTTTGTTATACTCGATCAGGGGACTTTGTTATACTCAACCAGGGTTCTTTGTTATACTTGACCAGGGGAGTTTGTTATACTCGACCAGGGGACTTTGTTATACTCGATGACGGGCCTTTGTTAAACTCTATGAGGGACCTTTGTTATAATCGACCAGGAGACTTTGTTATACTCGATCAGGGGACTTTGTTATACTCAACCAGGGTTCTTTGTTATACTTGATCAGCGGACTTTGTTATACTCGATCAGGAGACTTTGTTATACTCGATGAGGGGCCTTTGTTATACTCGATCAGGGGCCTTTGTTATACTCGATCAGGGGACTTTGTTATACTCGATCAATGGACTTTGTTATACTCGACCAGGTGAGTTTGTTATACTCAACCAGGGGACTTTGTTATACTCAATGAGGGGCCTTTATTAAACTCGATGAGGGGCCTTTGTTATACTCGACCAGGGGACTTTGTTATACTCGATCAGGGGCCTTTGTTAAACTCGATGAGGGGCCTTTGTTATACTCGATCAGGGGACTTTGTTATACTCGATCAAGGGACTTTGTTATACTCGATCAGCGGACTTGTTACACTCGATCAGGGACGTTGTTATACTCGATCAGGGGCCTTTGTTATACTCGATCAGGGGCCTTTGTTATACTCCATCTGGGGACTTTGTTATACTCGACCAGGGTTCTTTGTTATACCCGATGAGGGGACTTTGCTATACTCGATCAGGGGACATTGTTATACTCTATGAGGGGGCTTTGTTATACTCGATCAGGGAACTTTGTTATACTCGGTGAGGGGACTTTGTTACACTCGATCAGGGGACTTTGTTATACTCGTTCAGGGGACTTTGTTATACTTGATCAGGGGACTTTGTTATACTCGATGAGGGGGATTTGTTATACACGATCAGGGGCTTTGTTATACTTGATCAGTGGCCTTTGTTATAATCGGTCAATGGACTTTGTTATACTCGATCAGGGGACTTTGTTATACTCGATCAGGGGACTTTGTTATACTCGACCAGGGGACTTTGATATACTCGACCAGGGGACTTTGTTCTACTCGATGAAGGGCCTTTGTTAAACTCGATCAGGGCCTTTGTTATACTCGATCAGGGGACTTTGTTATACTCGATCAGGGGCCTTTGTTAAACTCGATCAGGGGCCTTTGTTATACTCGATCAGGGGACTTTTTATACTCTATCAGGAGACTTTGTTATACTCGATGACGAGGGGTGAGGTGGAGGATGACGAGGTGGGTGATGGGGGAGGATGACGAGTGGGTGAGGGGAGGAGGATGATGAGGGGGTGAGGGAGGAGGATGACGAGTGGGTGAGGGGAGGATGATGTGGGTGGGAGGTGATGATGAGGGTGGGGGAGGATGATGGAGTGGGTGAGGGGGAGGATGACGAGGGGTGGGGAGGATGATGGGGAGGATGATGAGGGGAGGATGAGTGGGTGAGGGGAGGATGACGAGTGGGTGAGGGGGAGGATGACGGAGGTGGATGGAGGATGACGAGGTGGATGGGGGGAGGATGTTGAGGGGGGTGAGGGGGGATTATGATGAGGGATGGGGGAGGATGATGGGGATGGGAGGATGATGGATGAGGTGGGGGAGGATGACGAGTGGGTGGGGGGAGGATGATGAGGGGGGTGAGGGGGAGGATGACGAGTGGGTGAGGAGGGAGGATGATGAGGTGGGTGAGGGAGGATGAGCAGGTGGGTGAGGGGAGGATGACGAGTGGGTGAGGTGAGGATGATGGGGGGTGAGGTGGGAGGATGACGAGGTGGGTGAGGGAGGAGGATGATGAGGGTGAGGGGCAGGATGATGGGGGGTGAGGGGAGGATGACAGGTGGGTGGGGATGATGGGGGTGAGGGGGGGAGGATGATGGGGGGTTAGGGGGGCATGACGGTGGGTGGAGGATGGGTGGGTGGGGGAGGATGACGGAGATGGGGGATGGATGGGGGAGGGGATGGTGGGTGAGGCGGGAGGATGACAGTGGGTGGGGGGAGGATGATGGTGGGAGGGTGGGGGGAGGAGGATGACGAGTAGGTGAGGGAGGATGAGTGGTGGGTGGGAGGATGATGAGGGGGTGGGGAGGATGATGGGGGGGTGAGGGAGGATGAGTGGGGGTGTGAGGGGGAGGGATGTGGGATGAGTGGGGGTGGGGGAGGATGGGGTGGGGGAAGGATGGATGCAGGGGAGGATGGAGGATGATGGGGAGGATTTGAGTGTGGGGATGGGTGGGGTGGGGGGTGGGATGGGGTTGGTGGGGATGGGGGTGGGGTGGGGGGGGAGGATGAGGGTGGGTGAGGTGGGAATGATGAGTGGGTGAGGGGAAGGATGAGTGGGTGCGAGGAGGATGAGGGGGAGGATGATGAGTGAGTGAGGGGGAGGATGTGTAGTGAGTGAGGGGAGGAGGATGAGTGGGTGAGGGGGAGGATGATGAGTGGGTGAGGGGAAGGATGAGGGGTGGGTGAGGAAGGATGAGGCGTGGGTGAGAGGGCGATGGATGAGTAGGTGAGAGGGAGAGGATGAGATAGAGTGGGTGTGTTTGCAGATATAATGTAATAGTACCACCACCTGCACAGTGTAAACAGATCCCCCGTGACGGTACAACACAACACGGTACTGGCCACAGGGTCTCCCGGGCTCCTGCCACCAGTACACCCGCTAACTGATGATATACGGATATACTGTAACTATCTGATTGGCTTTAGGTAAAACGAATATTGAACGTCCAAATAGTTCCATCAGGATTGCACACAACATTAAGTGTATTTCTTAACTGAATAAAATAATGTAGCTTTTCCTGAATGAAATATTAAAAGTGGTGTCCCAGTAGTGAAGGGGTTTATTTGGTGTTTCATTTTGATTCATGTAGTTTACATATTCTTATTTCTTCTGTTAAAAGGAATATTCAACGTACGAACCTTGAAGAATGTAAACTGCTGGTGTTTTTCCTGTGTGTGTGTGTGTGTGTGTGTGTGTGTGTGTAATAATAATAATTAACGGTTTATTGAAAGAGCATACCAGCTAGAAGGTTGAAAATATACAGTTACATAATTGGGGATTCACAAATAATATACAAGTAACATAAGTGATACAAACACGATATATAATAACTAGGTGGGGAGAAGGTCATACTACAGGGCATTTCAACATAGTAACAGTGCAAAGGTAAGATTGGCTAGGAGTGAGGCACTGGTTGATTACGAGTTGTGATAATTTTTACAATGGTTGGGACTGGGCTGTTCTTATAGAGATCAGTGTGGGCTGGATGCGGTTGTAGTGTCGAACAGCAATTCGTTGACGATGGAGAGTTTTATATAAGTGGTGTATGTGTGTGTGTGTGCGCGAGTGTTTGTTTGTGTGTGGGGGGGGGGGTTAGGTGTGCTTATATGCATGTATGAGTATGTTTTGTTATGTATGTATATTTATATTTGTATGTATGTTCTATTTATGTATATGAATGTACTGTATGTGTAGGTTTGTATGTATTTATGATTATACATGTTTGTGTATATTTATGTGTTTGTATACTTGGATGAGAATTAATTATATACATACTAGAATGATAATCACGAACTGTACATACTGCAATAAAAGTCACATGCTACATACTGGAGTAAAGTTCACGTCCATACTGCAATAATAATCACGTCCATACTGCAATAATAATCACGTCCTTACTGCAATAATAATCACGTACATGCTAGAATAATAATCACGTCCATAATGCAATAATAATCACGCTGCAATAATAATCACGTACATGCTAGAATAATAATTACGTCCATACTGCAATAATAATCACGTCCATACTGCAATAATAATAACGAACACACACTAATAATAACACACTGGAATAATGACCACGTCCATGCTGGAATAATAACCACATCCATACTGCAATAATAATAGAGTACATACTGGAATAATAATTACGTACATACTGGAGCAATAATCTCGTCCATACTGGAATAATAACCACGTCCATACTGGAGCAATAATCTCGTCCATACTGGAATAATAACCACGTCCATACTGGAATAATAACCACGTCCATACTGGAGCAATAATCACGTCCATACTGGAATAATAACCACGTCCATACTAGAATAATAACCACGTCCATACTGGAATAATATCCACGTCCATACTGGAAGAATAACCACATCCATACTGGAATAATAATCAAGTACCTACTGGAATAATAATCACGTCCACACTGGAATAATAACCACGTCCATACTGGAAGAATAACCACATCCATACTGGAATAATAATCAAGTACCTACTGGAATAATAATCACGTCCACACTGCAATAATAATAACGAACACACACTAATAATAACACACTGGAATAATGACCACGTCCATGCTGGAATAATAACCACATCCATACTGCAATAATAATAAAGTACATACTGGAATAATAATTACGTACATACTGGAGCAATAATCTCGTCCATACTGGAATAATAACCACGTCCATACTGGAGCAATAATCACGTCCATACTGGAATAATAACCACGTCCATACTGGAGCAATAACCACGTCCATATAATAACCACGTCCATACTGAATAATAACCACGTCCATACTGGAATAATAACCACGTCCATACTGGAGCAATAATCACGTCCATACTGGAATAATAACCACGTCCATACTGGAATAATAACCACGTCCATACTGGAGCAATAATCTCGTCCATACTGGAATAATAACCACGTCCATACTGGAGCAATAATCACGTCCATACTGGAATAATAACCACGTCCATACTGGAATAATAACCACGTCCATACTAGAATAATAACCACGTCAATACTGGAATAATAACCACGTCCATACTAGAATAATAACCACGCCTATACTGGAATAATAACCACGTCCATACTGGAATAATAATCACGTCCATACTGCAATAATAATCACGTCCATACTGTAATAATAATCACGTCCATACTGGAATAATATCCACGTCCATACTGGAATAATAACCACATCCATACTGGAATAATAATCAAGTACCTCCTGGAATAATAACCACGTCCATACTGGAATAATAACCACGTCCATACTGGAATAATAACCACGTCCACACTGGAATAATAATCAAGTACCTACTGAAATAATAACCACGTCCATACTGTAATAGTAACCACGTCCATACTGGAATAATAACCACGTCCATACTGGAATAATAATCACGTCCACACTGGAATAATAACCACGTCCATACTGAAATAATAATCACGTCCATACTGGAATAATAACCACGTCCATACTGGAAGAATAACCACATCCATACTGGAATAATAATCAAGTACCTACTGGAATAATAATCACGTCCACACTGGAATAATAACCACGTCCATACTGGAAGAATAACCACATCCATACTGGAATAATAATCAAGTACCTACTGGAATAATAATCACGTCCACACTGGAATAATAACCTCGTCCATACTGAAATAATAATCACGTCCACACTGGAATAATAACCACGTCCATACTGGAATAATAATCACGTCATACTGGAATAATAACCACGTCCATACTGGAAGAATAACCACATCCATACTGGAATAATAATCAAGGAATACCTACTGGAATAATAATCACGTCCACACTGGAATAATAACCACGTCCATACTGGAAGAATAACCACATCCATACTGGAATAATAATCAAGTACCTACTGGAATAATAATCACGTCCACACTGGAATAATAACCTCGTCCATACTGAAATAATAATCACGTCCATACTGGAATAATAACCACGTCCATACTGGAATAATAATCAAGTACATACTGGAATAATAACCACGTCCATGCTGGAATAATAATCAAGTACATACTGGGATAATAACCACGTCCATACTGGAGCAATAATCACGTCCATACTGGAATAATAACCACGTCCATACTGGAATAATAACCACGTCCATACTGGAATAATTATCACGTACATACTGGAGCAATAATCACGTCCATACTGCAATAATAATCACGTCCATACTGGAATAATAACTACGTCCATACTGCAATAATAATCAAGTACATACTGGGATAATAATCACGTACATACTGGAATAATAATCACGTCCATACTGGGATAATAATCACGTACATACTGGAATAATAACTACGTCCATGCTGCAATAATAATCAAGTACATACTGCAATAATAATCACGTCCATACTGCAATAATAATCACGTCCATACTGGGATAATAATCACGTACATACTGGAATAATAATCATGTCCATACTGGAATAATAATCACGTTCATACTGGGATAATAATCACGTCCATACTGGAATAATAATAACCACGTCCATACTGGGATAATAATCAAGTACATACTGCAATTATAATCACGTCCATACTGCAATAATAATCACATAAGAACATAAGAACATAAGAATGGAGGAAACTGCAGCGGGCTTATTGGCCCATACTAGGCAGTCCCGTTTACACCCAACCCCTATTGCTCATATAAGCATCCAACCTATGTTTGAAACTATTCAGCGTATTCGAGTTAATGATGATATTTGGTAACTTGTTCCATTCATCCACTACTCTGTTTCCAAACCAGTGTTTACCTATTTCACGCCTAAATCTAAATTTGTCCAATTTAAAACCACTGTTACGAGTTCGCTCCTGGTTGGATAGTTTGAGTACCTTTGTAATGTCCCCTTTGTTTAGCCCTGACTTCCACTTATACACCTCTATCAGGTCGCCCCTTGCTCTACGTCTCTCGAGGGAGTGCAAATTAAGATGCTTTAACCTGTCTCTATACTCAAGGTTCCTAATGCCCGGGATTAGTCTTGTCATTCTCCTCTGAATTCTTTCCAATGATTCTATATCCATTCTGTAATACGGTGACCAGAACTGAACTGCGTAATCCAGGTGTGGTCTCACAAGAGCAAGATATAGTTTTAGGATGACCTCGCTAGTCTTGTAACTAACGCCGCTTTGTATGAACCCAAGTACTTTATTAACCTTGTTACGAGCAAAAACACATTGTTTACTTGGCTTAAGGTTCCTACTTATCATTACTCCTAAATCTCTCTCGCAGTCGGATTTCTCTATGGCATCGTTGTTCATCTGGTATCTGGTTTCCCTGTTTACATCTCCTATACTGAGTACTTTACATTTGTCCACGTTGAATTTCATCTGCCATTTTTCAGACCATTCGAAAAATTTGTTTAGATCTTCCTGTAGTTTTGCTGAGTCCTCGTCAGATTTAATAACACGTCTTATTTTAGTGTCATCAGCAAATTTACTTATGTTGCTGTCTATGCCGATATCTATGTCGTTTATGTATATAATAGGTAATAATGGTCCAAGTACTGAGCCTTGGGGAACTCCACTTGTGACGTTGCTCCAATGGGACTTAGTGCCGTTAATGCTCACTCGCTGTTTCCTGTCCTGTAACCTCGCCCTAATCCATTTAAGGATGTTACCTTTGATGCCATGAGCTTCTACCTTTCTAATTAGTCTTTCGTGGGGGACTCTGTCGAAGGCTTTGCTAAAGTCGAGATATACCACATCATAATTGTGCCCCTCGTCCACCGATTCGAAAACTGATGAAAAGAATGTTAATAGATTAGTTAGAGAAGAACGTCCGCTTGTGAAGCCATGCTGGGAATCATTGATCAATCGGTGCTTCTGCAGGTGATTTCGAATAGAGTTTGAAATGATTGCCTCCAGTAATTTGCCTACTATTGATGTTAGACTGATTGGGCGGTAGTTAGAGGATAGCGATCTATCCCCCTTCTTGAAAATCTTCGGTATTACATTTGCTATCCTCCAGGATTCTGGTACTACACCTGTTTTTAAGGGCATGTTAAACAACTTTGCTAAGGGCATACTAAGCTCTTCCTTACATTCCTTTAATACTCTCATCGGGACCAGGTGACTTATTAGGCTTTAGTTTGTCTATTTGCTTACTAACATCGTTACTAGTCACTACTATCTCACTTAATTTGTTTTCTTCACTATCTCTGAATAGAGTCGGTGCCTCGGGTATCATGTTTAAATTTTCGGTGGTGAAAACTGTTGAAAAATATTTATTCAAATTATTGCTCATTTCTCTGTCGTTATAAGTGAGCTCGCCGAAGTCTGACAGTATTGGTCCAATCTTTTCTCGTGTTTTAGTTTGATACATTTGGTAGAATCCTTTGGGGTTTGTCTTCGCCTCCCTTGCTATCCTTACCTCATTATTCCTCTTTGCTTTCCTTATCTCGGTTTTAACCCTACTTGCCAATACCCTATAATAGTCCCGGAGGTGAATTTCGCCACAATTTATCCTTCTACCTATAGCCTTCCTTTGGCCAATGATGTTCTTTAAATAATTATTTATCCATTTAGGGTCATTGTTGTCTGATCTGAGTTTTTTGTATGGTATGTTCTGCCTTTGTGCATTAAGTAACTCACTATTTAAATTGTCGTGGAACTCGGCAATCTCAGATAATGATAATGATAATCAGAACCAGAATGATAATCAGAACCATAATCAGAATGGAATGATCGTGGACGGGACTGTAGGGCCTTTATATGGGGTCGGCCCAGCCAGCTTTTGACCTCTAACCAATTATCACTAAACTGGTCAGATCTGGATAGCTGTGTGCAGGTGTGGTCCTGCCCAGGTATCTTGGTTAGGTGAGGTTGTAGGTCATCCGGCTAACTCACGTCATTAGCGGGCGAGGTCAAGTCCCTCGGGTCGACCTGAGGTGTGTCAACCCGGAATGTGGTGGTACCACGAGGTCTGTAGTGTACGTGCTGTTATATGTGACATAATTCTGGGCTGTAAGCTTTGGTCTGACAATCAATCATTACAACAGGAACAGTGGATAGTCTCACATCCCATCTTGCAGTTACATCTCACTACTTCAAGAAGTGTTTTGGAGCAACTTCCACGTCACATTGTATAGGCAGCAGTTTACCTTCAAATACTTTCCAACTAAAGGCCTGTGGATTAAGATTTGTGCCGCCTTTCCACACTTGAACTTGATGATAAACACTAATGATGTGGTACTTGGCAGCTGATGATGTGGGAGGCAGGCTTTCAGGCTGAACAGAGCTCATACTATTATTGCAACTACCTTCTGGTAAAAGCGCTGAAGTCTCGGCTTATCTAGTGTGTCCCAGACACAAGGTAGTGCGGCTTCTCCTGCACTCATTATGTCATCGTGTGTTGCATTCTCATCCAGAAAGATATGAGCCTTTGTTTTGAAACGGTTATCAGAACGAATTAGTTTGAGCGAAAGTCTTTTTCCATTGTTGAATACCCGAGAAGTGGTACGACAACCGAGGCTGGCATGAACAAACAGCAGAATGTCGCAGATCTCTCTTCCCAACATTCTTTGTACATATTTGATGTTCCAACATCGTGGATTCTTATTCTTAGTTCCTGTCCTTAGCTCTGGGTTGAAGAATATGTCACAAGAATCATCTTTGACGTGAGACCATAGGAACACAAGAAGGTCTGTGCAGGGTGTCTGCTGGTCTGAAAAACCTGGAAAAGCCAGGGAATTTTTCAAATATACTTGGAATTTGATGTGAATTCAGTTCAACTTCAAAATATTGTTATTTTGACAGCAATCTAACCATAAATTAATGATGTAATATATAAAAGATAAATAATTAAACTTTTAGGAACAAATTCCAGTAAATAGTTCACTCCAATAACTGAATTGTTTGCGTATTAATCATATTAAATGTTAGTGATCAAATAACCAAATATTACAGGTTATATCTACTAATTCTTCAATGAGTATTGTCAGAGATGAATTGTTCTTATAATTAAGTCACTTTATTTAAGTGGCTTATTCCACATTTTTATAATGAGTCATATAAGTAGGTGGATCAGGAGTGTGATTTGTCGGTTTTTGCCGGATTTCCGGTTTTTTGGGAACGTCCAGGTCGACCTACGTGAATCGCGCCAATCCGAGGTTAAATGAAATAATCAGTCCGGTAGTCAGTGGAAAAAAAATGATGGGCAAGTGACCTACAATATTGGGAATCGGCTGTGGGGAAAAGATGAGTAAATTAAAGACAATAGTGTGAGTCTGACCAAGTACACCACAGGTACATGATTAATACTTCAATTCATAGCTGTATTTATTTTCTGTCAGATTGGCTTGGGGTGGGTACCTAAAGGGTCCTCAATTTCTTGATTTATATCATATATATCATCTTTAAATTTCTCAATAGTATATACATATTATTGAAAACCTCTAATTTTGTTATTCTATCGTATTAAATGCCGAATGAATGTACCTGGAATTTTTCAATTTTATTCTTGAGAAACCTGGAAAAGCCGGGGAATTCTGTTTTGTCTGGCCGGTATACACCCTGCTGTGTCATCGCCTACTAGATTGGTTTCACAACTGACTGCAGATTGTACAGCCATCTGTCTGACGTACGATTAGATCATCTGCATCATGAATATAAAGTGGTTTACCTCGACTTTAGCAAAGCCTTCGACAGGATCCCCATGGAATTGGAGGAGATATTATTAACTGGACTGGGGCGTGGTTACAAGACAGAAAACAGAGTCGGCATTAACGGCACTAAATCTGATTGGGGTAACGTCACTAGTGGAGTACCCCAAGGCTCAGTACTTGGACCATTACTATTGAACAACGTTGTTATAGAGAAACTCGTCTGAGAAAGATTTAGGGATAATGATAATTAGGAATCTTAAACCAAGACAACAATGTATATTTGTTCGAAACAAGGCTAACAAAGTACTTGGGTTCATACAAAGGAGTGTTAGTTACAAGACTAGCGAGGTCATCCTAAAACTATATCTTGCGCTTGTGAGACCTCAATAGAAATATGCAGTTTAGTTTTCGTCACCGTACTACAGAATGGGTATAGAATCCCTAGAAAGCATTCAGAGGAGAATGGCAAGACTAATCCCGGGCATTAGGAACCTTGAGTACAGAGACAGGTTAAAGCATCTTAATTTGCAGTCTCTCGAAAGACTTAGTGAGGGGCGATATGATCGAGGCGCATAAATAGAAGTCTGGGTTAAACAAAGGTGACATAACAAAGGTACTCAAACTATCCAACCAGGAGCAAACTCGTAGTAATAGTTTTAAATTAGACACATTTAGATTTAGGCGCGAGATAGGTAAACATTGGTTTGGAAGTAGAGTAATGGATAAGTGGAACAAGTTGCCAAACATCATCATTAACTCCTCAAACACGTTGGGTATCTTCAAAAATAGGTTGGATGGATATATGAGCGATAGGGGTTGGGTGTAAACGGGGCTGTCTAGTATGGGCCCGCTGCGGTTTCCTCCATTCTTATGTTATCACCTATGGCACGGTGTGTTTCACATCCAACTCCTCTCAGGCGGTCGCTTAGAAGGTTTATGAAGCGCTGCTTGTTTATTTTGTTGGACAAGAACTCTTCATGACCATGTCACTCGACTCGAGAAATCCACAGTTGGTCCTGCTCGTCCACCTGTAGTGTCTACAGATGTTATTGTAGGTTGTCCCATGCTGCCATAGTGTCCGGTGCAATAGGGATCCATCATCCAAAACGTAATGGCCTTGTCTAGATGGTCCGCTAACATCTACTGTATAGGGATCAACGTCCAGATAGCACATGCAAGTGCTGGTTTGTTTGCTGGTCTCTTGGCATGCTTTGTTTCAAAGATTGCTGGAGGATAACTTCAAAGTTCGAACTGGAAGATCACTTCTAACTGATCAGTATTTGTTCCTGCAGTAATAAGTCGTTGAAACAGTAATTGTGGATCTATCTGAATTGTTCGTTGATTTCGACGGCTGATGCACAAAGTGTTACAACTTGGCCTCTTCTCCTGAAAGTGTGTTGCAGAACCTTTTTTCTCTGTCATTGATTTCAGGATGTTGTTTCCTAAATCTTTTGCTGTGTCTACATTTACCCTGCTGTCAGCATTGATACTAGTCGCAATACTGCCAAACTGAGTTCGTCACTGATTGGATTTCGTGATTTCAGAAGCTCCCACAGCTCACAAGTGCCAGACATATCCTTTTCTTGTCTTGCTTTTGTCAAGTCCTTGTGTTGTAGTTTGCACTAGTAAGCTGCTGCATTGCATTATTTACCTCTGAGCAAAGAGGGTGCGACAGCAACCAGATAAGGCGCTGGGTTTCTTTCATGCCTTGACCTCTGGTTAAACCTCCACCCGTCTTCACGCTGCGCATGACAAGATCAGAAGAAAGTCCAGCCCAGAGCGATCTGATCTACATACAACGTGAAGTCCTTGGCTGAAGTGTCTTTAAACCTCTGGGTGCGTCTCATGAAGCTTAGCAATATGCTGTAAGTATATATGACGTAATTTTATGTACAGGTTATGCCCTGCAGCAGCTAAGTAAGGCAGCATCCCATGCATAGCTTGTATATGGAGTTTCCAGATGCCTACATCGTTCTCCTTTGAAGAACTTGAAGAACTTGCGAAGTGTCCATCATCGTCATAGATTGCAGCCACAATTTTGCTGTGCATGAGACTTACATTTCTTCTTTGTTTTCTCACGCCTCTCAACAACTGTGGCCACTCTTGTGATCGGCAGGCTTCTTAGCATCCAAAAGTTCATCGTGCAGACCACTTACTGCTTCCAGATCTGTCCGTGTCACCTCAATAGTTCGATTGGAAGGAGCCTTTTTTGGTATAGGTATTAGTTCTGTTAGGACAATTGAGTTCACATAATGAACCTCATTATCCATCTCGAATACATTCTGGGGTGAAGCAATGCAAGGTGGCTTTACATTGAACTCTTCTGAGACGACCGTGACACTGGCAGTTGACTCTACAAGAAAGAGACTTCAAACTGCTCGCTGTACTGCTTCTCCGTTCAACATGTGGGTATTATTGGTATTCTGTAGAGTGTTTCCAATAGTTCCTGTAGCCCTGATCCTGCCATTAGGTGACCAATGCTGCCGATAAAAGCTCACTTGAGTGTAGAATCCGCCTGATCTCAACACTATGGAACGTAATGAGCAATCCTCAGGTTGGCTCTCGATTACCTGTAAGGCCTTCCACCACAGTGACTGTTTTGGTAGCCATTTTATATTTATGTATATGAAGTTATAGCTAATATGTTATGGTGGCCAAAGAGAAACCTTTGTTGCAGTTTGTGATGGGTTCTGCTGTGAATGGCCATATAGTGACTGGACACCTGATGGTGTTAAGGTTGGTGTGTTGGGTGTAAACGGGTCTGCCCTCTGCAGTTTCCTATGTTGTTATAAGAAAATGGAGGAAACTGCAGCGGGTCTATTGGCCCATACTGGGCAGTCCCATTTACATCCAACCCCTATCGCTCATATATCCACCCAACCTATATTTGAAGCTATCCAGCGTATTCGAGTTAATGTTGATGTTTGGTAACTTGTTGCACTCATCCACTACTCTATTTTATGTTATTATTGGTCATCGTAATTTATTTTATTAATTTATTTCATTAATTCATTTAATTTTATTCATTACTCAAAACAAATCAGTAATACAAAAAATCTACTAATATACATGATAACATATTAACATAGTAATTGAGAGTCAACACTCACAGAGAAGCATTACAACGGCTCATCTTAGGATTGTCAAAGGCGCTTTTGGTCAGCCAATAGTACCTGGGGCTGAGGAGGCAGCAGCAGTATTTGTCCGAGGTTCAGGTCAGGTTATTGTGAGGATAGACCAATAGAAAGTGGAGGGATCAGCTGTGATGTCGCTGAGGCTGAGACTGTAGCATACACTTGGGCTTTCCTCACAGGTCAGGTCATTGTGGGAACAGAAAAGTCAGGGATCAGCTCAACTGTGAACATAAGAATGGAGGAAATAGGCAGTGGGCCTATTGGCCCATACTGGGCAGTCCCATTTACATACAACCCGTATCACTCATATATCCGTCCAACCTATGTTTGAAGCTATCCAGCGTGTTCGAGTTAATGATGATGTTTGGTAATTTGTTCCACGCGTCCACTACTCTATTTCCAAACCAATGTTTACTTATCTCGCGCCTAAATAATATATTTTTTTTAATTTAAAACCATTGCTACAACCTCACTCCTGGTTGGATAGGTTAAGTACCTTTGTTATATCACCTTTGTTTAACCCTGGCTTCCATTTATACACCTCTACGTCTCTCGAGCGAGTGCAAATTCAGATGCTTAATCTGTCTCTGTACTTACGTTCCTAATGCTCGGGATTAGTCTTGTCATCCTCCTCTGTATGCTTTCTAGGGATTCGATATCCATTCTGTAGTGCTGTGACCAGCACTGAACAGTCACAATACGGTCAGTGACTTCGAAACCGAAGCCAAAAAACCCTGGCCTCCAGAAGCCCCATGTCTGACTGGAATAATCACGTACATACTGGAATAATAATCACGTACACACTGGACTAATCACGTACATACTGGAAGAATAATCACGTATATTCTTAAATAAGAAACACAACAGAATAACATGTGCATATTTTACCCGTGTATCAAGAAACTGTATTAGCCTTGTTGGTTCTTGGTCACGTCTAGGTGAGTGGGGGAGAGGTGAGAGGGATGGAGTGGGGGTGAGCGTGAAGGAGAATGGGGGAGGGAGAAATGAGAGAAGGATAGTGGGGTGTGAGTGGAAGAGGGAGGGAGTGAGGGTGAGAGTAGGGGGAGGAAGAGGTGAGTGAAGGATAGTGGGAGTTGAGAGAGGAGAGTGAGGGAGATGGGTGAGAGAGAAAGAAAAGGGGAAAATTTTGTGCTCTTACAAGACCTGACTTGACCAACACTGGAGCAGGTTCAAATATATTCAGGAGCCAGTGCATGCCCAGTACATGCCAACAGTGTGTAACAGAGACGGCTAACGAGCCGATCAGGGATGAAGAGGATAAAACTAAAGGTAAAAAAGAGAGATTGGAGTTAGGGGAAGAGGCGGGAGGGAAGACGAGTGTGGGAAAGCGACGAAGAATGGGAATGAGGACAAGTGATAAAGAAAATGGAAGGAATCCGTCAGTGGAAGAAAATGTGTGTGAGGGAGAGAGAGACGAACTGGAGGAGAAAATACATAAGAAACATGAAATATCTTAGTACATGGTGAAGTGTTTTGATACATTGTGAAGTGTCTTGATACATTATGAAGTGTCTTGATACATTGTGAAGTGTCTTGATACATTGTGAAGTGTCTTGATACATTATGAAGTGTCTTGATACATTATGAAGTGTCTTGATACATGGTGACGTGTCTTGATACATTATGAAGTGTCTTGATACATTATGAAGTGTCTTGATACATGGTGACGTGTCTTGATACATTAGGAAGTGTCTTGATACATTATGAAGTGTCTTGATACATGGTGACGTGTCTTGATACATTATGAAGTGTCTTGATACATTATGAATTGTCTTGATACATTATGAAGTGTTTTGATACAATGTGAAGTGTCATGATACATGGTGAAGTGTCTTGATACATGGTGACGTGTCTTGATACATTATGAAGTGTCTTGATACATTATGAAGTGTCTTGATACATGGTGACGTGTCTTGATACATTATGAAGTGTCTTGATACATTATGAAGTGTCTTGATACATGGTGAAGTGTCTTGATACTGTAATGAGACAAAATCTCACATGAAGAGGTAAGTTAGGAGTTTATAGTAGTAGAGTATTATAGCGAGAGGAAATGGTAGCGTGTCTCGAGGGTATGATGTCAACACTGTATATTAACACAGGCACAGTACAAGTGTAGTATATAAAACACCAATGCGTGTTACAGCTTTATTTTACTAGTTCAATAGGGGGGATTAATAGGGGGGGGTTCGTACACAATTTATGATAGACTATGGTATTCTCGTATAACCTAACCTCACAATTAGAATGGGCACTTCACTAAGCCGATCGTTGGGGAGGTTCGGGATCACTGCACTTCTACAGTCTACACAGCCAGCACTTACTGTTACACGTGGAGTTGACAGCACTTTGTCGATGGACCCAGCTGAGACTTCGTTACACTTAGTGGTGGGCTTCTCTGCCGAGCGGGACTGGGGACGTGGTAGCTGGCTCTCCCTGGTTACAAGACAACTCCCTCTCTGCGAATCCCCGAGGGAGGACTAGCACGTCCTATATATTGGGAGGCGAGCCGTCAGGTTCAGCTGGTCGGGGGGGGGGAGGCGGCGAAGGGTCTCCTTACATTTGACCTGGCCAATGTGAGGTCAGGTCTGGACTTTTCAGAAACTATCTGGGAAAGTCATCAGGTGGGGCCGTGTGACATGAGAGGCCCTGGTTGATTTGTGGCCCCTTGAGTTGGGCTCCGAGGGTTACATTTGACCTGGCTAATGTGAGGTCAGGTCCGGCCTTTGTTCAGAGAGTAGGTTATTGTATATTGGAAGAGAGTCGGCTGGTGCCTTCTTACATGTCTGTTGTGGTGACATGTCACATGGGAGGGGAGCTAGTTGATTTGTAACCCCCGGTCCACCGTGAGAGTTACACTTGACCCCCCTAATGTCGGGTCAAGACTGGCCCCCCTCTGCGGTGTAGGACATTGTGTATATTGGGAGAGAGCCGGCTGGTGCCCTCTTACATGTGTGACATGGGAGGGGGAGCTAGTTGATTTACAATCCTTGGTCAACCGCAGAGTTACCCTACACTTTTGACCTCCCTAATGTCCGGTCAAACTGGAGTTTCTGAGATGTAAGCTGTGGTCTGACAAACCATCACTACACCTCCCGCCAAGACCAAAGCTTACATGCTCAGAAAACTGATGACACATTTAAAGTAGACAGTAACATCATGTGCAGTATCTAATATAGTCCCTGAGGCGATAATGCATCCTTACATTTTACAAATTATAACCCTAGAGATGTATGTTTTTCCACTGGCATAGTTTGATCTGACAAAGCTTACTATAATACATTATGAAGTGTCTTGATACATGGTGAAGTGTCTTGATACATTATGAAGTGTCTTGATACATTATGAATTGTCTTGATACATTATGAAGTGTTTTGATACAATGTGAAGTGTCTTGATACATGGTGAAGTGTCTTGATACATGGTGACGTGTCTTGATACATTATGAAGTGTCTTGATACATTATGAAGTGTCTTGATACATGGTGAAGTGTCTTGATACATTATGAAGTGTCTTGATACATTATGAATTGTCTTGATACATTATGAAGTGTTTTGATAAAATGTGAAGTGTCTTGATATATGGTGAAGTGTCTTGATACATTATGAAGTGTCTTGATACATGGTGACGTGTCTTGATACATGGTGACGTGTCTTGATACATGGTGACGTGTCTTGATACATTATGAAGTGTCTTGATACATTATGAAGTGTCTTGATACATGGTGACGTGTCTTGATTCATTATGAAGTGTCTTGATACATTATGAAGTGTCTTGATACATGGTGACGTATTTTGATACTTTATGAAGTGTCTTGATACATTATGAAGTGTCTTGATACATGGTGACGTGTCTTGATTCATTATGAAGTGTCTTGATACATTATGAAGTGTCTTGATACATGGTGAAGTGTCTCGAAGCTCGACAAAATCCTAGAACACTGACACTGCTCTGAGACACACCATGGGCTGCTCTGAGACACAACACACCATGGGGTGGTCTGAGACACAACACACCACGGGCTGCTCTGAGACACACCATGGGCTGCTCTGAGACACACCATGGGCTACTCTGAGACACACCATGGGCTGCTCTGAGACACACCATGGGGTGCTCTGAGACACAACACACCCCAGAACTCTCAGACGTGTGGGAACAAGAAACAACTAACCAGGAATTAGGATTATAACTTTACCTCATCCAACACTCTTAACTAATTAAGGTAAAAGCCGGCAGGTGATTATGCTCGGTTCGGCCTGGCTGCTGGTCTGGTCTGGCTGCTCGTCTGGTGTGGCTGCTGGTCTTCCGTGGCTATCGTTCTGGCCTCCCTGTTGGTCTGGCCTGGCTGACGGTCTGGCCTGGATATCGGTCTGGCCTCCCTGTTGGTCTGGCTTGGGTATCGTTCTGGCCTCCTTGTTGGTCTGGCCTGGCTGTCGATCTGCCCTGTCTATTGGTCTGGCGTGTCTATCGGTGTGGCCTGTCTATCGGTCTGGCCTGGCTGCTGGTCTGGCCAAGCTCTCGGTTTGACCTGGCTCTCGGTCTGGCCCACTTGCTGATGTGTACTGTGGTCTAGGATGTGTTTGTTTGCCTTTTTTTGTTTTGTCGTTACTCTGAAAGTGTGTGAAGGGCCTAAAACAGTATATTGACCAGGTAATAACAGTATATTGACCAGGTAATAACAGTGTAATGACCAGGTAATAACAGTGTAATGACCAGGTAATAACAGTGCAATGACCAGGTAATAACAGTGTAATGACCAGGTAATACCAGTATAATGACCACGTAATAAGTGTAATGACCAGATAATAATAGTGTAATGACCAGGTAATAACATTATAATGACCAGGTAATAACAGTGTAATGACCAGGTAATACCAGTATAATGACCACGTAATAAGTGTAATGACCAGGTAATAACAGCATAATGACCAGGTAATGACAGTATAATGACCAGGTAATAACAGTGTAATGACCAGGTAATAACAGTATAATGACCAGGTAATAACAGTATAATGACCAGGTAATAACAGTGTAATGACCAGGTAATAATAGTGTAATGACCAGGTAATAACAGTGTAATGACCAGGTAATACCAGTATAATGACCACGTAATAACAGTATAATAACCATGTAATAACAGTATAATGACCAGGTAATAACAGTGTAATGACCAGGTAATAATAGTGTAATAACCAGGTAATAACAGTGTAATGACCAGGTAATAACAGTGTAATGACCAGGTAATAACAGTGTAATGACCAGGTAATAACAGTATAATGACCAGGTAATAACAGTGTAATGACCACGTAATAACAGTATAATAACCAGGTAATAACAGTATAATGACCAGGTAATAACAGTGTAATGACCAGGTAATAACAGTGTAATGACCAGGTAATAACAGTGTAATGACCAGGTAATAACAGTGTAATGACCAGGTAATAACAGTATAATGACCAGGTAATAACAGTGTAATGACCAGGTAATAAAGGTGTAATGACCAGGCAATAATAGTATAATGACCAGGCAATAACAGTATAATGATCAGGTATTAAAGGTGTAATGACCAGGTAATAACAGTGTAATGACCAGGTAATAACAGTATAATGACCTGGTAATAAAGGTGTAATGACCAGGTAATAACAGTGTAATAACCAGGTAATAACGGTGTAATGACCAGGTAATAACAGTGTAATGACCAGGTAATAACAGTATAATGACCAGGCAATAACAGTGTAATGATCAGGTAATAATAGTGTAATGACCAGGCAATAACAGTGTAATGACCAGGCAATAACAGTGTAATGATCAGGTAATAACAGTATAATGACCAGGAAATAACAGTGTAATGACCAGGTAATAAAGGTGTAATGACCAGGCAATAATAGTATAATGACCAGGCAATAACAGTATAATGATCAGGTAATAAAGGTGTAATGACCAGGTAATAACAGTGTAATGACCAGGTAATATCAGTATAATGACCAGGTAATAACAGTGTAATGATCAGGTAATAACAGTATAATGACCAGGTAATAACAGTGTAATGACCAGGTAATAACAGTGTAATGACCAGATAATAATAGTGTAATGACCAGGTAATAACGGTGTAATGACCAGGTAATAACAGTATAATGACCAGGTAATAACAGTGTAATGACCAGATAATAATAGTGTAATGACCAGGTAATAACGGTGTAATGACCAGGCAATAACAGTGTAATGATCAGGTAATAATAGTGTAATGACCAGGCAATAACAGTATAATGACCAGGTAATAACAGTATAATGACCAGGTAATAACAGTGTAATGACCAGATAATAATAGTGTAATGACCATGTAATAACGGTGTAATGACCAGGTAATAACGGTGTAATGACCAGGTAATAACAGTATAATGACCAGGTAATAATAGTATAATGACCAGGTAATAACAGTATAATGACCAGGTAATAATAGTATAATTACCAGGTAATAACAGTATAATGACCAGGTAATACCAGTATAATGACCAGGTAATAACAGTGTAATGACCAGGTAATAATAGTGTAATGACCAGGTAATAACAGTGCAATGACCAGGTAATACCAGTATAATGACCAGGTAATAACAGTATAATGACCACGTTATAACAGTATAATGACCAGGTAATAATAGTGTAATGACCAGGTAATAACAGTATAATGACCACGTAATAACAGTATAATGACCACATGATATCAGTATAATGACCAGGTAAGAGACATAGAAAACAATACGACGTAAGCCATCATGTCTGTTCACCAGCCATATAACACCCAGTCTCGGCTACGAAATACGACTACGCTTCTTTTCACTATACAGTATATCGTGGATTAGCGAGCTCATTTGAGCTTATTTCACGTCGCTCGGCCAATGAATGGACGCATACAAGTGATTCATAACTTCAGCTTGCATAACACTAAGTGAGAAAATGTTGTTATGAATGGTTAGGATAACTTGTATTGTGAGAGAGAGAGAGAGAGAGAGAGAGAGAGAGAGAGAGGGGTGGAGGCGGCGGTTCCCCTCCGTATCCAACACTCGCCGCGTCGAAAATTAGTTCTGCCAAATTAAGCTAATTATCTTAATTATCCCACTTCTGAGATGTGAACACTGATGCTTCCTACTTATTAATGCCTTACAAGATGTTTGATGTTTCTCAATAAGTCTGTCAATACTTTTAAACGTATAAAAAAAAATCATTCTGAACACCATCACGAGCGCCGTTTAAATTAGGGGCGAGGACCTTTGGCGACATGGCGACCTCCTGAATAGATTTAGGAAGTAAAATCACTGGAGAGAATCTTTTGATTAAACTCCCATAATGAGGGATGTTGGCGACGCACGTCAGGTTGGCGGTGTTGGCGAGACACGTCAGGTTGGCGGTGTTGGCGAGACACGTCAGGTTGGCGGTGTTGGCGAGACACGACAGGTCGGCGGTGTTGGCGAGGCACGACAGTTTGGCGGTGTTGGCGAGACACGACAATGTCCAGTAGCAGACTGGCAGGTTCTCACCATTATCTGTAATGTAAACACAACTGACTGAATCTTCCAGTGATACGTTGATAGACTTATTCTTTATTCTCGTTTGTTAATATTCCTAACCTAACCTAACCTGAGCTGATCTGTCCAAACGTATCCTAACCGAACCTATTCTAATCTTACCTATCTTAACCTTACATCCCCCAAATAGTGGCTAATATTTAGGTGAAATAAGCTGGACTAAGGTTCTTCAGGTGATGCTATGGTAATAGTAAAATATATGTGTATGAATCATTGAAAATACTGTTGAATATTTCTTAACCCCTTGTGTACGGGGTCTCCTCTCTGCTGAAGACACTCGTGTGACGTTAGCCAAATAAAATATTATAAGTGAAGGGGCTAATGTGGGTGAAAGAATATTTACCATTACTACCCGCGACGCTATGTTTCATAATCATCTGCGATACAGCTATACAATTTATGTTTTTTTTTTCGATATGGCGAAGAGGAAGATATTTTTTACTCACACGTGATAAAGACTCATGGCTTGTACTTAACGATGTTAGTGACACAGTATAGCCAGCAACCTGAGCTTGTTGTGCTTTTGTTAACAATATGGCGCTGGACTGAGACAACGATTGAGAAAACCTTTGTCAATACAACTAAAAGTGTGTGTGTGTGTGTGTGTGTGTGTGTGTGTGTGTGTGTGTGTAATAATAATAATAATAATAATAATAGTAAAAATAATAATAATAATAATAATAATTAAAGGTATATTGAAAGAGTATGGCAACCGGAAGGCTGAAAATATACAGTTACATAATGGGGGAATGGGTCTCTTGATTTACAAATAATATACAAGTAACATGAGTGATACAAATATGATATATAATAACTAGGTGGGGAGAAGGTCAAACTACAGGACATTTCAACATAGTGACAGTGCAAAAAGTAAGATTGACTGGGAGTGAATACACTGGTCGCGTTCAGTGTGAGCGACAAGGGTGAGGTCTTCTGCATACTGAAGGTCAGTAATGGAAGCTGCCGACACCCTTGTTCCTGCCTGGAGTTGTCTTATGTTGAAAAGATCCTTCATCCGGTACTCGATGTCCACCCTGCCAGCTAAACTGGCACGGACACAAGTAAGGAAGGTAGCCAAGAAAATGGAAAAGAGAATTGGTGCTAGTGCACATCTTTGTTTTAACCCCGTTTGGATGGGGAAGAACTCAGACTGAGTGTCATTGTACAGGACACGGCCGTTCATGCCATCGTGGAGTTGCTTCACAATGGTGATGAATTTTGGTGGGCAGCCAAAACAGCTGAGGGTCTACCAGAGGGCTTCCCTGTTGACCGAGTCGAAGGACTTGGTTAGGTCGATGAAGGCTATGTACAGGTCCCAATACTGTTCTCTGCACTTTTCCTGTATCTGACGGGCAGCAAAGATCGTGTCAGTGGTGCCAAGCGATGGTCTAAAGCCACATTGGGATTCTGGGAGGAAGCTTTCCGCCTCGGGAAGAAGTCTGTTTAGGAGGACACGGGCGATAACCTTGCCAGCTACGGACAGCAGCGAGATCCGATCCTGTGGCAGTTGCCACAGTCGGGCCGGTCTCCCTTGTTCTTATAAATATTGACGATGAAAGCGTCTTTAAGAGCTCACAGGACCTCACCTGCAAATTGGGTGAGAAATTTCTGCACCATTCTTGACACCAGCTCCTACTTCCACCCGAGATCCCTCGTCCGCGAATTGCTATTCCACACCACAACTGCATCCAGCCCATACGAGCACACACTGATTGCTATAAGAACAGTTCAGTCCCAAACATTGTAAAAATTATCAACAACTCGTAATCAACCAGTGCATTCGCTCCCAGCCAATCATACCTTTTTTGCACTGTTACTATGTTGAAATGCACTGTAGTATGACCTTCTCCCCACCTAGTTATTATACTCGTATGTCATGTTTGTATCACTTATGTTACTTGTAAATTATTTATCAATCAAGTGACCCATCCCCCAATTATGTAACTGTATATTTTCAGCTTTCTGACTGCCATTCTCTTTCAATAAATTGTTAATTATTATTATTATTATTATTATTATTATTATTATTATTATTATTATTATTATTATTATTATTATTATACTCAGAAACATACACACACACACACACACGTAATACCATCTGTGAGGGAGTTACTACACTATGTGTCTGCTCTTGAACACCTCAGCTCACATGATCTACGTGACCTCCACTGTAAACATTAATCTGTATGTTCACTGTATGTTCCTTCACCTTTCTCTAATGAAGGCTTTTGTTAAACCACCAATGTATGTAATAAGTCGTTTATGTCCAATGTATATTTTCAGCCTTCGGGCTGCAGAACTTTTTCAATAAACCGTTATTATTAATTATTATTATTATTATACACACACACACACACACACACACACACTACTGTACTACTACTTTTCTGTCACTTGGAATCGAGTATGACAACAATCCAACTATGATACAACTATACGAGTTATTAAGGATGTCACCTAGGTTGGTGCGTTCTGAGGTGACTAAAGAGGCCGATACGGGACCGACAGGGTCGATCACAGATGTTGCACATGTCGGGGGCTACTTCTAGTGCAGGAGGGGCGGCGACAGCATCTCTCCGGCGTTGGCGCTTGTCTCCTTCGTTATGCAATCGGGCTAACTCGAAAGTATTGACAACCTTCTTGTGTGGTGATCCTCCAAGGGTTACGGTGTGTGTGTGTGTGTGTTTTACTAAGACCTTAGTGTCATATATTAACAGTTAAGGAAGGTTAGATTAAGTTATGTTCCACATTCGAAAATTTACGAATTTTATGAACTTTGCTATGAACTCAAGAACGAACTGATATTTATTAATTTACTCTAAGACTAACCTAACTTAGCATAACCGAACTTAACATAAACTAACTTAACATAACCTAACTTAACATAACCTAACTTAACATAACCTAATATAATATAACCTAATATAACATAACCTAATATAATATAACCTAACTTAGCATAACCGAACTTAACATAAACTAACTTAGCATAACCTAACTTAACATAAACTAACTTAACATAACCTAATATAATATAACCTAACTTAGCATAACCAAACTTAACATAACCTAACTTAACATAACCTAACTTAACATAACCTAATATAACATAACCTAACTTAACATAAACTAACTTAACATAACCTAACTTAACATAACCTAATATAACATAACCTAACTTAACATAACCTAACTTAACATAACCTAACTTAACATAACCTAATATAATATAACCTAATATAGGATAACCTAACTTAACATAACCTAACTTAACATAACCTAATATAATATAACCTAATATAACATAACCTAACTTAACATAACCTAACTTAACATAACCTAACTTAACATAACCTAACTTAACATAAACTAACTTAACATAACCTAACTTAACATAACCTAACTTAGCATAACCTAATATAACATAACCTAATATAACATAACCTAACTTAACATAACCTAACTTAACATATCCTAACTTAGCATAACCTAACTTAGCATAACCTAATATAACATAACCTAACTTAACATAACCTAATATAATATAACCTAACTTAACATAACCTAACTTAACATAAACTAACTTAACATAACCTAACTTAACATAACCTAACTTAACATAACCTAATATAACATAACCTAACTTAACATAACCTAAATTAACATAACCTAACTTAAGATAACCTAATATAATATAACCTAATATAACATAACCTAACTTAACATAACCTAATATAACATAACCTAACTTAACATAAACTAACTTAACATAACCTAACTTAACATAACCTAACTTAACATAACCTAATATAATATAACCTAATATAACATAACCTAACTTAACATAACCTAACTTAACATAACCTAACTTAACATAACCTAAAATAACATAACCAATATAACAGGAATCAACTTGAAGCATAACCTAATATACAAATCAAACTAATATAAATCAATAGCAATACAACCTAACTTAACATAACCCAATCCTAACACAACTTCCAATCATAATACAACCTAATATAATATAACCATAGCACATAAACAAGAGAAGTATAACCTTAATCCTAAATATTAAACCTAACATAATATAACCCCAATCCTAACATAACCCAACTTAACATAACCTAACATAATATAACCTAATATAACATAACCTAATAAAACATAACCGAATCCTTAACATAACCTAATATAATATAACCTAATATAATACAAACCTAATATAACATAACCTAACTTAACATAACCTAATATAACATAACCCAATTTAACATAACCTAACTTAACATAACCTAACTCGTAACATAACCTAATATAAATATAACCTAATATAACATAACCCAATATAACATAACCTAACTTAACATAACCAATATATTATAACCTAACTTAGGATAACCTAAACTTTCTAACAGCAACCTAACTTTAACATAACCTAATATAATATAACCTAACTTAGATAACCTTAACTTAATATAACCCGAATCTAACATAACCTAACTTAACATAACCCAACTTAACATAACCTCAATTTAGCATAAACCTAATATAACATATAACCTAATATAACATGTCCTAATATAACATAACCTACCTAACATAAATCTCAATTATATAAACTTTAATTAACATAACCTAGCATTATAACCTAATATAACATAACCTAACTAATATAACCTAACTTAACATAACATAACTAACATAACCTAATAGAATATAATCCAACTTAGGATAACCTAACTGGATATAACCTTAACTTAACATAACCTAATATAATATATAACCTAACTTAGCATAACCCAATATAACATAAACCTAACTTAACATAACCTAACCTAACATAACCTACTGATAACATAACCTAACTTTAACATAACCTGTTCCTAACATAACCTAATATAACATAGCCTAATCCTCAGAAAATAACCTAATATAACATAACCTAACTTAACATAACCTAATATAACATAACCCAATCCTTTAACATAACCTAACTTAACATAACCTAACTTAACATAAGAACCTAATATACAATCAACTACGAAGCTCATAACCTAACTCTTAACATAACCTAACTTAACATAACCTAATATATTATGAAACCTAATATAACATAACCCAATCTCTAACACAACCTAACTTAACATAACCCAACTAACATAACCCAATCCCTAACATAACCCAATATAATATAACCTAATATAACATAACCCAACTTAACATAACCCAATATAACATAACCCAATTTAACACAAACCAACTTAACATAAACCAACTTAACATAACCTAACCTAACACAAACCAACTTTAACATAACCCAACTTCAACATGCAAACCAATCCTAACATAACCCAATCCTAATATAAACTAACTAACATAAACCAATTGAAGAATCCTCAAATATAACACAACCCAATCCTAACATAACCCAACTTATAATATAAACCACTTAACATAACCCAACTCAATATAACCCCAACTTAACATAACCTAACTTAACATAACCTAATCCTAGTGACAACCTAATATAACATAATCTAATATAACATAACCTTAATATAACATAACCTTAACTTAACATATAAATCAATCTCTATCCTAACCTAACTTAATCTCTAACTCTAATTTAACTTAACCTCATTTAACCTAACTTAACACAAATTACCCCTACTTTAATCCTAACCAAACCGACCTCGATAATGTTCAGTCGGCAAGAGTCCTAGAGTCGGATCCGGATAAAGATATTTTGTCCGGCGGTTGTTTTGTCCGGTAGAACATGTATGGATTGGGGGCTATAACGAACTATTAAGTTCCTTACCAGAAGTGTTCCTTGACAATCGCGACTATCAATGACAAATACCTGAGACATTATTCGTCGTTATTACCTGACACTTTGGAGCCAGGTGTGTAGCTACATGATCACTTTACACACTACACACAAACACACACACACACACATCCACACAAATATACCTAGTTATTATATATCATATTTGTATCACTTATAAGTACATTGTATATTATTTGTAAAATCAAGAGACCATCTCCATTATGTGTAACTGTATATTTTCAGCCTTCTGCAGCTGCCATACCTTTCTAATAAACACACACACACACACACACACACACACACACACACACACACATACACACACTATTACTACTACTTTTTGTGACTCGGAATCGAGGCATGATCATCCTTCATTTTGAGCAATGATTTAAATTAAAAAGGATGTCACCTTCTGCTGATGAGCCTGAGGTGCACCGGAGAGGCCAATAAGGGACCGGAGAGGGTCGTCCACAGATGTTGCACGTAAGGAAGGCTGCCATCTAGTGTAGGGGCGGCGACAGCATCTTCTCCGGCGTTGGCGCTTATCTGCTTCGGTATGCAGTCGGGCTTAACTCGAGTTACTTGGCACCTTCGTGTGGTGCTCTCTCCAAGCGTTACGTGGAGTAATCGTCTCCTGGTGCGAGGGGTCGATTTATACTTTTTCAGGTTTGTCTTTTAAGACTATCCTTATACCTTTTTCACAGTTGCCTCACCAGCTACATTTACTATTCGGCAGGTGACTGTAAAGTAGCATGGCCAGTCCAACATAGTTGTTCGCGGATTATGGTAGCCTTGGATGCTTCACAGATGGTATCGGCAAGAATACTGGCATTTGTTCTCTTTGTCTTCCCAGCGAACTCAGAGGATGGAACGGAAAGTGCAATTTTTGGTGTACCGCCAAGCAGTATTGAGGTGCTCCTCATATGTGACCCATGTCTCGCCTGCCATATAGCAGGGTGGGGAGGACCACTGTTCGATATACGTGTAACTTTATAGATACTTTCAGCTCTCACAGCTGAAGACACAGCTGAGATACCAAAAATGGGTAACATTAGAGGGTAGTACCGTTAAGCTGATAGATGGTGGAGGTGTAGCGAACCAGGCCGAAGGAAAGAGAATCTATTCACGTACATTCACCCCAAAAGCGAAGTGTGCATACGCATCTGGCGATGTTCAGGATCTCCTGTAGGTCACATTCAGTGTGAGTGCAGATGGGCGGGGAGGTCTTTTGCATACTGAAGCTCAGTAACGGAAGCTGCTAAACACCTTTGTTCCTGCCTGAGTCGTCTTTATGTTGAAATGACTCCTCTCATCTAGAATTTCATTTGTCCACCCCTGCCGGCTAAATCTGGAGCTGGTACGAAAAGGAAGGGCAGCCAAGAAATGGAAAAAGAGAGTTGGTCCCAGCATACACCCTTGTTTAACCCTTGCATGGGGAAGAAGAAGTCAGACTTATGTGCCATTGTGCAGGACACTGCGCCGGTTATTCCATCGTGAGTTGCCTCACAATGGCGATGAATTTTGTGACAGCCAAAACGGCTGAGGGTACACCACAGGAGGGCTTCCCCTGTTGACTGAGTTGAAGGCCCGGTTAGGGCCGATGAAAAGCCAGTGTACAGGTCACAACGTTGTTCTCTTGCACTTTTCCTGGGGAATCTGACGGGCAGCAAAGATCGTGTCAGTGGTGCCACATGATGGTTCAAAGGGGGTGTCAAACTCATTTGCCGTTGGCGGCCAGATTTAATATGA
>NW_024743656.1:0-5836 GCF_018991925.1 Homarus americanus
TTCGCAGAAAGTTCCCATTTTTATGATACAAATTTCCGTTTTCTGTGATAATCTATTTTTCGGAAATTTGGTTATCTATCCAACTTTTCGGAAAGTAGATATTTCCCATTTTTTATGATACAAATTTCCGTTTCTGTGATAATCTCTATTTTCGGAAAATTTGGTTATCTAACCAACTTTCCCGGAAAGTAGATATTTCCCCATTTTTGTGATACAAATTTCCCGTTTTCTATGATAATCTATTTTCCGGGAAAGTTGTTTATCTAACCAACTTTCTTGGAAAGTAGATATTTCCCCATTTTTTATGATACAAATTTCCGTTTTCTATGATAATCTATTTTCGCCAAATTTGTTTATCTAGCTTAACTTTCGGGGAGAATATTTCATTTTTTTATGATACAAATTTCGTTTTCTATGATAATCTATTTTCGGGGAAAGTTGTTTATCTACTTTCAACTTTCGCGGAAAGTAGATATTTCCCATTTTTTATGATACAAATTCCCGTTTTCCTGTGATAATCCTTTTTCCAAGAATTTGGTTTATCTAACCAACTTTCCCGGAAAGTAGATATTTCCATTTTTATGATACAAATTTTCCGTTTTCTGTGATAATCTATTTTCGGGAAAGTTGTTTATCTATTCAACTTTTGGAAAGTAGATATTTCCCATTTTTTTATGATACAAATTTCCCGTTTCTATGATAAATCTATTTTCGGGAAAGTTGTTTATCTAACTCAACTTTCGCGGAAAGTAGATATTTCCCATTTTTTATGATACAAATTTCCGTTTCTATGATAATCTATTTTCGGCAAATTTGTTTATCTAATCCAACTTTTCCGGAAGTAGATATTTCCCATTTTTTATGATACAAATTTTCCGTTTTCTATGATAATCTATTTCGGAAAATTTGTTTATCTATCCAACTTTCGGAAAGAGTAGATATTTCCCATTTTTTTATGATACAAATTTCCCGTTTTCTATGATAATCTATTTTCCGGGAAGTTTTGTATCTAACCAACTTTCCCGGAAAGTCGATATTTCCCATTTTTATGATAAAAATTTCCCGTTTTCTATGATAATCTATTTTCGGGAAAGTTGGTTATCTAAGAAACTTTCGCGGAAAGTAGATATTTCCCATTTTTTATGATACAAATTTCCCGTTTTCTATGTTAATCTTTTTTCGGGAAAGTTGGTTATCTAAGAAACTTTCGCGGAAAGTAGATATTTCCCATTTTTTATGATACAAATTTCCTGTTTTCTATGATAATCTATTTCCGGCAAATTTGGTTATCTAACCAACTTTCCCGGAAAGCAGATATTTCCCATTTTTTATGATACAAATTTCCCGTTTTCTATGATAATCTTTTTTTCGGGAAAGTTATTATCTAAGAAACTTTTCGCGGAAAGTAGATATTTCCCATTTTTTATGATACAAATTTCGTTTTATGTTAATCTATTTTCGGCAAATTTGGTTATCTAACCAACTTCTTCCCGGAAAGTAGATATTTCCCATTTTTTGTGATACAAATTTCCCGTTTTCTATGATAATCTACTTTGCAAAATTAGGTAATATTTCGAAAATTCGAAAATCTATTCCCCCGAAAAATCGATAATCTTCTTTCCCGAAAAGTAGAAAATCTATCTACTTTTCGGGAAAGTAGATAACCAACTTTCCCGGAAAGTAGATATTTCCCATTTCTTATGATACAAATTTCCCGTTTTCTATGATAATCTATTTTCGGGAAAGTTGTTTATCTAACTAACTTTCGCGGAAAGTAGATATTTCCCATTTTTTATGATACAAATTTCCCGTTTTCTATGATAATCTATTTTCTCAAATTTGGTTATCTAACCAACTTTCCCGGAAAGTAGATATTTCCCATTTTTTATGATAAAAATTTCCCGTTTTCTATGATAATCTATTTTCGGGAAAGTTGTTTATCTAACCAACTTTCGCGGAAAGCAGATATTTCCCATTTTTTATGATACAAATTTCCCGTTTTCTATGATAATCTATTTTTCGGCAAATTTGGTTATCTAACCAACTTTCCCGGAAAGTAGATATTTCCCATTTTTTATGATACAAATTTCCTGTTTTCTATGATAATCTATTTTCGGAAAATTTGTTTATCTAACCAACTTTCCCGGAAAGTAGATATTTCCCATTTTTTGTGATACAAATTTCCCGTTTTCTATGATAATCTACTTTCGGCAATTTGGTTATCTAACCAACTTCCCGGAAAGTCGATATTTCCCATTTTTTATGATACAATTTCTAAGGTTTTCAGTGATATCTATTTTCGGGAAAGTTGGTTAACTAAGAAACTTTCGCGGAAAGTAGATATTTCTGCTTCTATGATACAAATTTCCTGTTTTCTATGATAATCTATTTTCGGCAAATTTGGTTATCTAACCAACTTTCCTGAAAGTCGATATTTCCATTTTTTATGATACAAAACTTCCTGTTTCTATGATAATCTTTTTTCGAAAGTTGGTTATCTAAGAAACTTTCTGCGAAAGTAGATATTTTCCCATTTTTTATGATACAATTTCTCTGTTTTCTATGATAATCTATTTTCGCAAATTTGGTTATCTAACCAACTTTCCCGGAAAGTCGATATTTCCCATTTTTTATGATACAAATTTCCTGTTTTCTATGATAATCTATTTTCGGGAAAGTTGGTTATCTAAGAAACTTTCCCGGAAAGTCGATATTTCCCATTTTTTATGATACAAATTTCCCGTTTTCTATGATAATCTACTTCGCAAAATTAGGTAATATTTCCCCCAAAATTCGAAAATCTTCTTCCCCAAAAAGTCGATAATCTACTTTCCCGAAAAGTAGAAAATCTATCTACTTTTCGGGAAGTAGATAACCAACTTTCCCGGAAAGTAGATATTTCCCATTTTTATGATACAAATTTCCCGTTTTCTATGATAATCTACTTCGCAAAATTAGGTAATATTTCCCACAAAATTCGAAAATCTACTTCCCCGAAAAGTCGATAATCTACTTTCACGAAAAGTAGAAAATCTATCTACTTTTCGGGAAAGTAGATAACCAACTTTCCCGGAAAGTAGATATTTCCCATTTTTATGATACAAATTTCGTTTTATGATATTCATTTTCGTGAAAGTTATATTCAACCAACTTTCCCGGAAAGTCGATATTTCCCATTTTTTATGATATAAATTTCCCGTTTTCTATGATAATCTATTTTCGGGAAAGTTGGTTATCTAAGAAACTTTCGCGGAAAGTAGATATTTCCCATTTTTTATGATACAAATTTCCCGTTTTCTATGATAATCTATTTTCGGCAAATTTGGTTATCTAACCAACTTTCCCGAAAAGTCGATATTTCCCATTTTTTATGATACAAACTTCCCGTTTTCTATGATAATCTTTTTTTTCGAAAGTTGGTTATCTAAGAAACTTTCGCGAGTAGATATTTCCCATTTTTTATGATACAAATTTCCCGTTTTCTATGATAATCTATTTTCGACAAATTTGTTTATCTAACCAACTTTCCCGGAAAGTAGATATTTCCCATTTTTATGACACAAATTTCCCGTTTTCTATGATAATCTATTTTCGGGAAAGTTGTTTATCTAACCAACTTTCCCGGAAAGTAGATATTTCCCATTTTTTATGATACAAATTTCCCGTTTTCTATGATAATCTATTTTCGGAAAAATTTGGTTATCTAACAACTTTCCCGGAAAGTAGATATTTCCCATTTTTGTGATACAAATTTCCCGTTTTCTATGATAATCTACTTCGCAAAATTATGGTAATATTTCCCCAAAATTCGAACTATTCCCCAAAAATCGATAATCTACTTTCCGAAAAGTGAAAATCTATCTACTTTTCGGGAAAGTAGATAACCAACTTTCCCGGAAAGTAGATATTTCCATTTTTATGATACAAATTTCCGTTTTCTATGATAATCTATTTTCGGAAAATTTGGTTTATCTAACCAACTTTCGGAAAGTAGATATTTCCCATTTTTTTGTGATACAAATTTTCCGTTTTCTGTGATAATCTACTTCGCAAAATTAGGTAATATTTCCCCAAAATTCGAAATCTATTCCCCGAAAAATCGATAATCTCACCGAAAAGTAGAAAATCTATCTACTTTCGGAAAGTAGATAACCAACTCCGGAAAGTAGATATTTTATTTTTATGATACAAATTTCCGTTTTTCTATGATAATCTATTTTCGGGAAGTTGTTTATCTAACCAACTTTCGCGGAAAGTAGATATTTCCCATTTTTATGATACAAATTTCCGTTTTCTATGATAATCTATTTTCGTAAAATTTGGTTATCTAACCAACTTTCCCGGAAAGTAGATATTTCCCCATTTTTATGATACAAATTTCCGTTTTCTATGATAATCTATTTTCGGGAAGTTGTTTATCTAACTCAACTTTCACGGAAAGTAGATATTTCCCATTTTTTTGATACAATTTCCGTTTTCTATGATAATCTATTTTCCGAAATGTTGTTTATCTAACCAACTTTCCGGAAAGTAGATATTTCCCATTTTTTATGATACAAATTTCCGTTTTCTGTGATAATCTATTTTCGGCAAATTTGGTTATCCTCTTTCCCGGAAAGTAGATATTTCCCATTTTTTATGATACAAATTTCCCGTTTTCTATGATAATCTATTTTCGGGAAAAGTTGTTGTTTATCTAACCAACTTTCGTGGAAGTAGATATTTCCCATTTTTTATGATACAAATTTCCCGTTTTCTATGATAATCTATTTTCGGCAAATGGTTATCTAACAACTTTCCCGGAAAGTAGAATTTCCATTTTTTATGATACAAATTTCGTTTTCTATGATAATCTATTTTCGGAAGGAGTTTATCTAACCAACTTTCGCGGAAAGTAGATATTTCCCATTTTTATGATACAAATTTCCGTTTTCTATGATAATCTATTTTCGGCAAATTTGGTTATCTAACCTTTCCCGGAAAGTAGATATTTCCCATTTTTTGTGATACAAATTTCCGTTTTTTCTATGATAATCTACTTCGCAAAATTAGGTAATATTTCCCCAAATTCGAAAATCTATTCCCCGAAAAATCGATAATCTACTCTCCGAAAAGTAGAAAATCTATCTACTTTTCGGAAAGTAGATAACCAACTTTCCCGGAAAGTAGATATTTCCCATTTTTATGATACAAATTTCCTGTTTTCTATGATAATCTATTTTTCGGAAAAGTTGTTTATCTAACCAATTTTCGCGGAAAGTAGATATTTCCCATTTTTTATGATACAAATTTCCCGTTTTTATATTAATCTATTTTGCGGCAAATTTGGTTTATCTAATATCAACTTTCCCGGAAAGTAGATATTCCCATTTTTATGATACAAATTTCCCGTTTTTTATGATAATCTATTTTCGGGAAAGTTGTTTATCTAACCAACTTTCATGGAAAGTAGATATTTCCCCATTTTTTATGATTCAAATTTCCGTTTTCTATGATAATATGTTTCGGAGAAATTTGGTTATCTAACCAACTTTCATAAGTAGATATTTCCCATTTTTATGATACAAATTTCCCGTTTTCTATGATAATCTACTTCGGAAAATTAGGTAATATTTCAAATTCGAAAATCTATTCCCCGAAAATTGATAATCTACTTTCCCGAGTAGAAATTATCTACTTTTCGGAAGTTATAACCAACTTTCGGAAAGTAGATATTTCCCATTTTTTATGATACAAATTTCGTTTTCTATGATAATCTATTTTCGGAAAATTTGGTTATCTTAATCAACTTTCCCGGAAAGTAGATATTTCCCATTTTTATGATACAAATTTCGTT
>NW_024743657.1:0-8572 GCF_018991925.1 Homarus americanus
AATAAGGAAATATTAAACTACAGACCAATATCTTTATTAGAAATTACCGGGAAACTATTGGAAAAAATATTAAATTCAAGACTTATAGCCTTTTTAACACAACATGGGAAAACTAACAACAGACAACATGGATTTATGCCCAATAGAAATACCCTAACTGCAATAGCTATAATAACGGAAATAATTGCAATAGAAAAAAGCAAGGGTAACCAGATCAATATAATTTTAAGGGATGTTTCTAAGGCTTTTGATAAAGTTGGGCATTTAGGCTTGAAATATAAAATATTAAAACTGGGACTTAACGAATACATGCTAAGAATATTGTGTAACTATTTAGATGATAGGAGAGCACAAATTCAAATTGGAAACTTTTTAGGAACTATGTTTAATCTTGAGAGTGGAGTACCTCAAGGAGGATGCCTTTCTCCAGCACTATATACAATTTATACTTCAGACACACCTCAACCTACCCCCTTTAGTGAATATGTAATGTTTGCTGATGATATTACTCAAATAGTATCATACCCAGGAAAATCAACTCAATTTATGGCACTCTACACGGTAAGAGCGATAAAAAACATAAATGATTTTGAGAAAAAATGGAAAATCAGGACAAATAAGAACAAATTCAAGATAATACCAATAGCCAAGATTAAAACAAGTCGGTAATGGTCGACCAGGAACTATGCCATACGACACTGAAGGTGGGATGCTTGGTTAAAACTAACAAAAAAGAGGATTATATAACATACTTAAAGATAAGAAACGACGAGCAGAATAAGATTATCAAAAATAAAACGCTTTAAGAACCTTAGCATTAATAACAAAAGAAAAGATTTATATTGCCCATTGAACACCCTTAGTAAAACGTGCATTAAAAAGGTTACAAACGGTACAAATGTAATACCTCAGATTTATATATATAACATAAATATACAGACCACATCAATAATGAACAGCTACACAAGAGCAAACCTCTTAGCAATCAATGTGAATATACACAACAAAGCTGTAAATATTTGGAAAAAAGAGTATTGAACTTAACACAAGTATATCAAAACTGGAAAAATAATATAGACAGAAAGAAGTAATTGAACCACCTCCTGCCTCAATATACACATTTCTACATAAAACATTACTAGAGGAATAAAGATGAGAGTGACCAACCAGCTCCACTAAGAACCTGGCATACAGTGTACCTTTAGACTAACACAACTAACACTTAACTAACACCAAAAAAAAATGTGACTACCCTCCCAGTTACACAAGGACCTGGGCGGGCTCACTAACTCCAACAATAACAAAAATAATAATAATAAGCGGCATTATATAAATAAACCAATATTAATACAAAGGTCTGACGACCCAAGGGAGCAGAACAAAGACAAAACACCAATAAGAAAGATGAAGCGATCTGGTTGAGCCCAGATTCTTTCTACTCCTACTGTATTTCAGTTTCACCACCTTTTCTTCAATTCCTAATAATCTTCTTTCACCTCTTAACTAATGACTTCGTATCGTATCGTACTATCTAGCCTAAACTGTTTAGCCTGACGTAGAGTTTTTTAATAAATCTGGTGATATGGAACCACACACAACCCCCCTTAACCTGGGATAATGCAATCAAATGGATAATTGCTAACTATTCTCAGAGATAATGCAATCAAATGGTTAGTTGCTAACCGGGGGCTGCGCCCCCGGACCCCCTGTGTTAGATACTGTATTTGGTCATGATGAATTGTTTATTAGACTATAAGAAATCCTCTTCCTTCTTGTATTAGCAAGGGGAGTTTGCTTTAACTTAGGTATGCTAGCCTAAGTAAAAATAGATGCCCCTTCCTTATTGGTGTTGTCGATGGCACAGCACAGCACAGCACCGTGCCTATGACGAAATCAACTTCATTAAACTCAACTCATACTTCAAATGCACCAAGAGAACTTGCACACCCGAATGGGAGACCGTCAAAGTCAATCGGGGGTCGATTTAATAGCATACTACAGAAACTTGCACACCCGAATGGGAGACCGTCAAAGTCAATCGGGGTCGATTTGATAGCATACTACTGAAACGCACGCGAATGGGAAGACCAATCCAAGGAAGAATCCAATAAAATTGATTTGATAACACCTTCTGAAACTTGCACGAATGGGAAGACCGTCAAAGTCAATGGGGGTCGATTTAATAGCATACTACAGAAACTTGCACACCCGAATGGGGAGACCGTCAAGTCAATCGGGGTCGATTTAATAGCATACTACAGAAACTTGCACCCGAATGGGGAGACCGTCAAAGTCAATCGGGGTCGATTTAATAACATACCAGAGAAGTTCCACACCCGCATGGGAGACCGTCAAAGTCAATCGGGGATCGATTTGATAGCATACCACAGAAACTTGCACACCCGAATGGGAGACCGTCAAAGTCAATCGGGGGTCGATTTAATAGCATACTACAGAAACTTGCACACCCGAATGGGAGACCGTCAAAGTCAATCGAGGGTCGATTTGATAGCATACTACAGAAACTTGTACACCCGAATGGGAGACAGTCAAAGTCAATCAGGGGATCGATTTGATATATACAAACTTACACACCCGAATGCAGGGAGACATCCAAAAGTCAGCCGAGGTCGTTAATATACTACAAAACTTACACACCGAATGGGGAGACCGTCAAAGTCAATCAGGGGGTCGATTCGATAACATACTACAGAAACTTACACACCGAATAGGGGAGACAGTGAAGAATCAATCGAGGGTCGATTTAGCATACTACAGAAACTTGCACGAATGGCAGACCAGTCAAGTCAATCCGGGGTCAGTTTAATAACATACTACAAACTTACACACCCGAATGGGAGACGGTCAAAAGTCAATCGGGGTCGATTTAATAACATACACACAGAAACTTGCACACCGAATGGGAGAACCGTCAAAAGTCAATCGAGATCGATTGATAGCATACTACAGAAACTTACACACCCGAATGGGAGACAGTCAAAGTCAATCGGGGGTCGATTTAATAGCATACTACAGAAACTTGCACACCCGAATGGGAGACCGTCAAAGTCAATCGGGGGTCGATTTAATAGCATACTACAGAAACTTGCACACCCGAATGGGAGACCGTCAAAGTCAATCGGGGGTCGATTTGATAGCATACTACAGAAACTTGCACACCCGAATGGGAGACAGTCAAAGTCAATCGGGGGTCGATTTAATAGCATACTACAGAAACTTGCACACCCGAATGGGAGACCGTCAAAGTCAATCGGGGGTCGATTTAATAGCATACTACAGAAACTTGCACACCCGAATGGGAGACCGTCAAAGTCAATCGGGGGTCGATTTGATAGCATACTACAGAAACTTACACACGCGAATGGGAGACAGTCAAATCAATCGAGGTCGATTTAATAACACTACAAAACACACACCGAATGGGGAGACCGTCAAAGTCAATCGGGGTCGATTTAGCTAGCATACTACGAAAACTTGCACCCAGAATGGGAGAGCCGTCAGAATCAATGGGAAATTAGATTTGATAGCATACTAGCTTGCACCCGCATGGGAGACCGTCAAAGTGAATCGGGGGTCGATTTGATAGCATACTACAGAGAATTTGCACACCCGAATGGGAGACCGTCAAAGTCAATCGGGGGTCTATTTAATAGCATACCACAGAGAACTTGCACACCCGAATGGGAGACCATCAGAGTCAATCGAGGGTCGATTTAATAACATACTATACAAAATGATCCGAGAATGTGCACACACCGAGTGGGAGACGGTGATGAAAGCGTCCGCCCTTGTACACTGGATGGCACTATTTCACTATAGTAAGGGGTAGGGGCACCTCGGTCATATTATACAACATACCAGAGAAGTTCCACACCCGCATGGGAGACCGTCAAAGTGAATCGGGGGTCGATTTGATAGCATACTACAGAGAACTTGCACACCCGAATGGGAGACCGTCAAAGTCAATCGGGGGTCGATTTGATAGCATACTACAGAGAACTTGCACACCCGAATGGGAGACAGTCAAAGTCAATCGGGGGTCGATTTAATAGCATACTACAGAAACTTGCACACCCGAATGGGAGACCGTCAAAGTCAATCGGGGGTCGATTTGATAGCATACTACAGAAACTTGCACACCCGAATGGGAGACCGTCAAAGTCAATCGGGGGTCGATTTGATAGCATACTACAGAAACTTGCACACCCGAATGGGAGACAGTGAAAGTCAATCGGGGGTCGATTTAATAGCATACTACAGAAACTTGCACACCCGAATGGGAGACAGTGAAAGTCAATCGGGGGTCGATTTAATAGCATACTACAGAAACTTGCACACCCGAATGGGTCAGACAATCGTCAATAGTTGCAAATGGGAGACCGTCAAAGTCAATCGGGGTCGATTTGATAGCATACTACAGAAACTTGCACACCCGAATGGGAGACAGTCAAAGTCAATCGGGGGTCGATTTAATAGCATACTACAGAAACTTGCACACCCGAATGGGAGACCGTCAAAGTCAATCGGGGGTCGAGCATACTTTAAAAAATGATCCGAGAATCTGCACACACACCGAGTGGGAGACGGTGATGAAAACGTCCGCCCTTATATGTTCGATTGCACTATTTCACTATATTAAGGGGAGAGGGTGCCTTCGCACACATATTCGGTGTGAAATATCTTCCGCCCCCCAGCGGAGCGCTTCGGCGCCTCTGCGAAGCAAAGCGCGGCATTCAAAAACAACAACCAAAATTGCCGTCGCTTTCCCTTCCCTGCCCTGCAATGGCTGGAGCAGCAGCAGAAGAAGAGAAAGAGAAAATAGTCTCATGGGGTCAGAGGAATGGCAGTGGAGCGCGATCTATGAATTTCACTAGCCAGGTCTGTCTCCCAATTGAACATTATTACTCTCTCGGCGCGCACGTCGCCACCACGGTTTCCGCGACAGCAGCAGCATCATGATGTTGCGTCTATTGTAAGTCCGGAACCGGGTTATTCGGCTGTTCGCGAACAGTCAGGTTTTAACCTTGCCTAACAAACGATCAAACAACTTCCACTCTCGAGGTGCGGTACGGTGACTGTCCTATCGTCCGCTCTTGTATGCTGGATTGCACTATTTCACTATATTAAGGGGAGAGGGTGCCTTCACACACATATTCGATGTGAAATATCTTCCGCCCCCCAGCGGAGCGCTTCGGCGCCTCTGCGAAGCAAAACGCGGCATTCAAAAACAACAACCAAAATTGCCGTCGATTTCCCTTCCACACTGCCCTGCAATGGCTGGAGCAGCAGCAGAAGAAGAGAAGAGAAAGAAAATAGTCTCATGGGGTCAGAGGAATGGCGATGGGCGCGATCTATAATTTCACTAGCCAGGTCTGTCTCCCAGTGAACATGCTCTCTCGGCGCACACGTCGCCACCACGGTTTCCCGCGACAGCAGCAGCATCATGATGTTGCGTCTATTATAGATCCGGAACCGGGTTATTAAATGACCGGCGAACAGTCCGGGTTTTAACCTTGCTGACAAACGAATCGACAACTTCCACTCTCGAGGTGCGGTACGGTGACTGTCCTATCGTCCGCTCTTAGCGTAACAGATTGCACTATTTCACTATATTAAGGAGAGGGGTGCCTTCACACACCTATTCGGTGTGGAATATCTTCCGCCCCCAGCGGGCGCCGGCGCCTCTCTTGTCAGCGGCGGCATTCAAAAACAACAACCAAAGTTGCCCGTCGCTTTCCTTCCCTGCCCTGCAATAGCTGGAACAGCAGCAGCAACAGAAGAAAGAAAGAGAGAGAGAGAGAGAGAAAATAGTCTCATGGGGTCAGAGGAATGGCAGTGGAAGCGCGATCTATGAATTTCACTAGCCAGGTCTGTCTCCCAATTGAACATTATTACTCTCTCGACGCGCGCGTCGCCACCACAGTTTCAGCGACAGCAGCAGCATCATGTCCCGTCTATTGTGAAAGAATCCGGAACCGGGTTATTCGGCTGTTCGCAGCGAACAGTCGGGTTTTAACCTTGCCTAACAAACGATCAAACAACTTCCACTCTCGAGGTGCAGTACGGTGACTGTCTATCGTCCGCTCTTGTATGCTGGATTGCACTATTTCACTATATTAAGGGGAGAGGGTGCCTTCACACACATATTCGATGTGAAATATCTTCCGCCCCCCAGCGGAGCGCTTCGGCGCCTCTGCGAAGCAAAACGCGGCATTCAAAAACAACAACCAAAATTGCCGTCGATTTCCTCTCCCTGCCCTGCAATGGCTGGAGCAGAAGGCGAGCGAGAGAGAGAATAGTCTCATTGGGTCAGCGGAATGGCAGTGGAGCGGGCTAATGGCGAAATGAGCTCGCGATCTATCAATTACACACTAATGAGTCACTCTCCCTATTGAACATTATTACTCTCTCACGTCGCCACTGCGGTTTCCGCGACAGCAGCAGCATCATCATGATGTTGCATCCACCAATTAGTCCGGAACCGGGTTATTCGGCTGTCTGCGAACAGTCCGGTTTTAACCTTACCCAACATCCACTCTCGAGGTGCGGTACGGTGAATGTCCTATCGTCCGACCTTGTATGCTGGATTGCACTATTTCACTATATAAAGGGGAAGATTGCCTTCACACATATTCGGTGTGAAATATCTTCGCCCCAGCGGAGCCTCCGAGGCGCCTCTCTTGAAAGTAAGCGTGACATTCAAAACAACAACCAAAATTGCATTAAGCTTCCTGCCTGCAATGGCTGGAGCAGAAGAGGAGAGAGAGAATTTTAGTCTCATTGGATCAGAGGAATGGCGATGCTGGAAGCGGGCTTATGGCCCAGTAGGCTCGCGCTCTATCAATTACGCCGGGTCTCTCTTCCGTTGGACATTATTTACTCCGTCTCTCTCTCTCTCTCTCTCGGCGCACACGTCGCCACCCTACTAGCAGATTTCCGTCACAGCATGCTGCGGCCTTTCAGTCGGAACAGGGCTCCCCCTTCGCCTTGCTGTCTGCCCCAGCAAGCGGACTTGCGTTGGCTGATCACCCGTCTTCGCGTCTGTGCCGGCCTTCAATGCAGCGCCCAACCGTCTCTTGACCGAGATTCATTGCACTATTCCACGCGCAAACGGCTACCCTAAATGTGCATAGACAACGCTCATGGTTCAACACGACCAGGGCGCAGTCTGGGAGCCGAGTATACTAAAAAGAGAGTTTAGCAGCCAAAACTCGTCAAAGCACACGTTGGGTTACCCCATCACCTAACAACGATGATGGCGGTTCCCACCCGTGAAATACACAACCTAACCAATATTGAGCGACGATGGCGCTCATGAGCCCACGTCCCCACAAACAGTAAGAGAAAGAGAGAGAGGAGGAGATGGGCCAATGTCTTATGCCTCGCTGGGGCAAAGAGAAGAGAAGAGGAGCGGATAAGGGAGGAGATTGGCCAACGTGCGGTCCCTCGCCCAATGTCGGCTGCCTCGCTGGAGCTGGGTAAAGAGGAGAGGAGCGGATAAGGGAGGAGATTGGCACACACGGTGGCGCTGCCGGCGCCGAGGATAGCGAGAGAAGGTGCAGTTTGATCTGATCATCTGGTTTGCTATTTCTCTAAGGCCAACGTGCGGTCCCTCGCCCAATGTCGGCTGCCTCGCTGGGGCAAAGAGAAGAGGAGAGGATAAGGGAGGAGATTGGCACACACGGTGGCGCTGCCAGCGCCGAGGATAGCGAGAGAAGGTGCAGTTTGATCTGATCATCTGGTTTGCTATTTCTCTAAGGCCAACGTGCGGTCCCTCGCCCAATGTCTTCTGCCTCGCTGGGGCAAAGAGAAGAGGAGTGGATAAGGGAGGAGATTCGCCAACGTGCGGTCCCTCGCCCAATGTCGGCTGCCTCGCTGGAGCTGGGGCAAAGAGGAGCGGATAAGGGAGGAGATTGGCACACACGGTGGCGCTGCCGGCGCCGAGGATAGCAAGAGAAGGTGCAGTTAGATCTGATCATCTGGTTTGCTATTTCTCTAAGGCCAACGTGCGGTCCCTCGCCCAATGTCTTCTGCCTCTCTCTCAATCTCACTATTTTGGCCGCCGTGATAGGCGCCGCCAACAGCAGCAGCTACCTGGTTGATCCTGCCAGTAGTCATATGCTTGTCTCAAAGATTCAGCCATGCATGTGTAAGTACAAGCCGATTTAAGGCGAAACCGCGAATGGCTCATTAAATCAGCTATGTTTCATTGGATCTGTAAACCCACTTGCTTGGATAACTGTGGCAATTCTAGAGCTAATACATGCAATTGGTCTCTGACCGCAAGGGAAGAGCGCTTTTATTAGTTCAAAACTGGTCGGGCCCCGGTCCGTAACCCACCTGTGGTGAATCTGAATAACTTCGGGCTGAGCGCACGGTCTCCGCACCGGCGCCGCTTCTTTCAAGTGTCTGCCTTATCAGCTTTCGATTGTAGGTTATGCGCCTACAATGGCTATAACGGGTAACGGGGAATCAGGGTTCGATTCCGGAGGGAGCCTGAGAAACGGCTACCACATCTAAGGAAGGCAGCAGGCACGCAAATTACCCACTC
>NW_024743658.1:0-15259 GCF_018991925.1 Homarus americanus
ACCTTCAGTGTTTCACCCAAGCACAAAAGGTCAGGACCTCCAGTGTTTCACTCTGGCACTATAGGTCAGAAACTCCAGTGTTTCATCCTGGCACTATACGTCACGACCTCCCGTGTTTCACTCTGGCACTATAGGTCAGGACTTCCCATGTTTCACCCTGGCACCATAGGTCAGGACCTCCAGTGTTTCACTCTGGCACTATAGGTCAGGACCTTCAGTTTTTACCCTGGCACTATAGGTCAGGACCTCAGTGTTTCAGGTCAGGACCTCCAGTGTTTCACCCTGGCACTATAGGTCAGGACATACAGTGTGTCACCCTGGTATTAGAGGTCTGAACCTCCCGTGTTTCACTCTGGCACAAGAGTTTAGGACCTCCAGTGTTTCACCCTGGCACTATAGGTCACAACCTCCAGTGTTTCACCCTGGCACTATAGGTTAGGACCTCCAGTGTTTCAGCCTGGCACTATAGGTCAGGACCTCCCTTGTTTCACCCTGGGACTATAGATGAGGACCTCCCGTGTTTTACCCTGGCACTATAGGTCACAACCTCCAGTATTTCACCCCTGTACTATAGGTCAGGACCTCCAGTGTTTCACCCTGGCACTATAGGTCAGGAACCTACAGTGTGTCACCCTGGCACTATAGGTCAGGACCTCCCATGTTTGACCCTGGCACTATAGGTCAGGACCTCAGTGATTCACTCTGGGACTTTAGATCAGGACCTTCAGTTTTTCACCCTGGCACTATAGGTCAGGACCTTCAGTGTTTCACCCAGGCACTATAGGTCAGGACCTCCAGTGTTTCACCCTGGCACTATAGGTCAGAACCTCCAGTGTTTCACCCTGGAACTATAGGTCAGGACCTCCAATGTTTCACTCTGGAACTATAGGTCAGGACCTCCCTTGTTTCACCCTGGGACTATAGGTGAGGACCTCCAGTGTTTCACCTTGGCACTATAGGTCATGACCTCCAGTGGTTCACTCTGGCACTACAAATCAGGACCTTTAGTGTTTCACCCTGGCACTATAGGTCAGGACCTCCCGTGTTTCACCCTGGCACTGTAGGTCAGGACCTCCAGTGTTTCACTCTGGCACTAGAGGTCAGGACCTCCAGTGTTTCACCCTGGTACTAGAGGCCAGGACCTCCCATTTTTCACGCTGGCACTAGAAGTCAGGACCTCCAATGTTTCACCCTGGCAGTAGAGGTCAAGACCTCAAGTGTTTCACCCTGGTACTATAGGTCAGGACCCCTAGTGTTTCATCCTAGCACTATAGGTCTGGACCTCCAGTGTTTCACATCGTGCACCATAGGTCAAGACCTCCAGTGTTTCACCCCTGCACTATAGGTCAGGAGCTCCAGTGTTTCACCCTGGCACTATAGGTCAGGTCCTCCAGTGTTTCACCCTGGCACTATAGGTCAGGACCTCCTGTGTTTCACTATGGCACTATAGGTCAGAACCTACAATGTTTCACTCTGTAACTATAGGCACGACCTCCAGTGTTTCACCCTAGCACTATAGGTCGCGACCTCCAGTGGTTCACCCTGGCACTATAGGTCAGCACCTCCCGTGTTTTACCCTGTCACAGTAGGTCGCGACCTCCAATGTTTCACACTGGCACCATAGGTCAGGACCTCCAGTGTTTCAACCTGGCGCTATAGGTCAGGACCTCCAGTGTTTCACCCTGGCACTATAGGTCAGGACCTCCCTTGCTTCACCCTGGGACTATAGGTCAGGACCTACAGTGTTTCACTCTGGCACTATAGATCAGGACCTTCAGTTTTTCACCCTGGCACTATAGGTCAGGACCTCCCATGTTTCCCCCTGGCACCATAGGTCAGGACCTCCAGTGTTTCACTCTAGCACTATAGAACAGGACCTTCAGTTTTTACCCTGGCACTATAGGTCAGGACCTTCAGTGTTTCACCCAGGTACAAAAGGTCAGGACCTCCAGTGTTTCACTCTGGCACTATAGGTCAGGAACTCCAGTGTTTCATCCTGGCACTATAGGTCAGGACCTCCAGTGTTTCAGCCTGGCACTATAGGTCAGGACCTCCCTTGGTTCACCCTGGGACTATAGATGAGGACCTCCCGTGTTTTACCTTGGCACTATAGGTCACAACCTCCAGTATTTCACCCCTGTACTATAGGTCAGGACCTCCAGTGTTTCACCCTCGCACTATAGGTCAGGACCTCCCATGTTTCACCCTAAGACTATAGGTCAGGACCTCCCATGTTTCACCCTGGCACTATAGGTCAGGACCTCCAGTGATTCACTCTGGCACTATAGATCAGGACCTTCAGTTTTTCACCCTGGCAAAATAGGTTAGGACCTTCAGTGTTTCACCCAGGCACTCTAGGTCAGGACCTCCAGTGTTTCACCCTGGCACTATAGGTCAGAACCTCCAGTGTTTCACCCTGGAACTATAGGTCAGGACCTCCAATGTTTCACTCTGGAACTATAGGTCAGGACCTCCCTTGTTTCACCCTGGGACTATAGGTGAGGACCTCCAGTGTTTCACCCTGGCACTATAGGTCATGACCTCCAGTGGTTCACTCTGGCACTACAAATCTGGACCTTCAGTGTTTCACCATGGCACTATAGGTCAGGACCTCCCGTGTTTCACCCTGGCACTGTAGGTCAGGACCTCTAGTGTTTCACTCTGGCACTATAGGTCAGGACCTTCAGTGTTTTACCCTGGCACTATAGGTCAGGACCTTCAGTGTTTCATCCAGGCAGTATAGGTCAGGATCTCCAGTCTTTCACTCGGGCACTATACGTCAGGACCTCCAGTGTTTCACCCTGGTACTGTAGATCAGGACCTCCAGTGTTTCACACTGGCACTATAGGTCAGGACCTCCGGTGTTTCACTCTGGTACTAGAGGTCAGGACCTTCCGTGTTTCACTCTGACACTAAAGGTCAGGATCTCCCGTGTTTCACTCTGGCTTTATAGGTCAGGACCTCCGGTGTTTACTCTGGCACTATAGGTCAGGACCTCCAGTGTTTCACCCTGGTACTGTAGATCAGGACCTCCAGTGTTTCACACTGTCACTATAGGTCAGAACCTCCGGTGTTTCACTCTGGCACTATAGGTCAGGACCTACAGTGTTTCACTCTGGCACTATAGATCAGGACCTTCAGTTTTTCACCCTGGCACTATAGGTCAGGACTTCCCATGTTTCACCCTGGCACTATACGTCACGACCTCCCGTGTTTCACTCTGGCACTATAGGTCAGGATCTGCCGTGTTTCACTATGGCAATATATGCCAGGACCTCCAGTGTTTCACCCTGGCACCATAGGTGAGGACCTCCAGTGTTTCGACCATGCACTATACGTCAGGACCTCCAGTGTTTCACCCTGGCACTATAGGTCAGGACCTCCAGTGTTTCACCCTGGCACTATAGGTCAGGACATACAGTGTGTCACCCTGGTATTAGAGGTCTGAACCTCCCGTGTTTCACTCTGGCACAAGAGTTTAGGACCTCCAGTGTGTCACCCTGGCACTATAGGTCACAACCTCCAGTGTTTCACCCTGGCACTATAGGTCACAACCTCCAGTGTTTCACCCTGGCACTATAGGTTAGGACCTCCAGTGTTTCAGCCTGGCACTATAGGTCAGGACCTCCATTGTTTCACCCCGGGACTATAGATGAGGACCTCCCGTGTTTTACCCTGGCACTATAGGTCACAACCTCCAGTATTTCACCCCTGTACTATAGGTCAGGACCTCCAGTGTTTCACCCTGGCACTATAGGTCAGGACCTCCCGTGTTTCACTCTGGCTTTATAGGTCAGGACCTCCGGTGTTTCACTCTGGCACTATAGGTCAGGACCTCCAGTGTTTCACCCTGGTACTGTAGATCAGGACCTCCAGTGTTTCACACTGTCACTATAGGTCAGAACCTCCGGTGTTTCACTCTGGCACTAAAGGTCAGGATCTCCCGTGTTTCACTCTGGCTTTATAGGTCAGGACCTCCGGTGTTTCACTCTGGCACTACAGGTCAGGACCTCCAGTGTTTCACCCTGGTACTGTAGATCAGGACCTCCAGTGTTTCACACTGTCACTATAGGTCAGAACCTCCGGTGTTTCACTCTGGCACTATAGGTTAGGACCTCCAGTGTTTCAGCCTGGCACTAGAGTTCAGGACCTGCAGTGTTTCACCCTGGTACTGTAGATCAGGACCTCCAGTGTTTCACCCTGGCACTACAGGTCAGGACCTCCAGTGTTTCACACTGGCACCATATGTCAGGACCTCCAGTGTTTCACTCTGGCTTTATAGGTCAGGACCTCCGGTGTTTCACTCTGGCACTATAGGTCAGGACCTCCAGTGTTTCACCCTGGTACTGTAGATCAGGACCTCCAGTGTTTCACACTGGCACTATAGGTCAGGACCTCCGGTGTTTCACTCTGGCATTATAGGTTAGGACCTCCAGTGTTTCAGCCTGGCACTAGAGGTCAGGACCTGCAGTGTTTCACCCTGGTACTGTAGATCAGGACCTCCAGTGTTTCACCCTGGCACTACAGGTCAGCACCTCCAGTGTTTCACACTGGCACCATATGTCAGGACCTCCAGTGTTTCACCCTGGTACTAGAGGTCAGGACCTCAAGTGTTTCACCCTGGTACTCTAGGTCAGGACCAGCAGTGTTTCATCCTGGCAACATAGGTCAGGACCTCCGGTGTTTCACCTTGGGACTACAGGTCAGGACCTCCAGTGTTTCACACTGGCACCATATGTCAGGACCTCCAGTGTTTCACCCTGGTACTAGAGGTCAGGACCTCAAGTGTTTCACCCTGGTACTCTAGGTCAGGACCAGCAGTGTTTCATCCTGGCAACATAGGTCAGGACCTCCGGTGTTTTACCCTGGGACTACAGGTCAGGACCTCCAGTGTTTCACACTGGCACCATAGGTCAGGAACTCCAGTGTTTCAACCTGGCACTATAGGTCAGGACCTCCAGTGTTTCACCCTGGCACTATAGGTCAGGACCTCCAATGTTTTACTCTGGAACTATAGGTCCGGACCTCCAGTGCTTCACCCTGGCACTATAGGTCAGGACCTACAGTGTTTCACCCTGGCACTATAGGTCAGGACCTCCCTTGTTTCACCCTGGGACAATAGGTGAGGACCTCCCGTGTTTTACCCTGGCAATATAGGTGAGGAACTCCAGTGTTTCATCCTGGTACTATAGGTCAGGACCTCCAGTGTTTCTCCCCTGCACTATAGGTCAGGACCTCTTGCGTTTCACCCTGGCATTATAGGTCACGACGTCCAGTGTTCCACTCTGGCACTATAGGTCACGACCTCCCGTGTTTTACCCTGGCACTATAGGTCAGGACCTCCAGTGTTTCACCCTGGTACTAGAGGTCAGGACCTCCCGGTTTTCACTCTGGCACTATAGGTCAGGACCTCCCGTGTTTCACTCTGGCACCATATGTCAAGACCTCCGGTATTTCAATCTGGCACTATAGGACAGGACCTCCAGTGTTTCACCCTGGTACTAGAGGTCAGGACCTACTGTGTTTCACCCTGGTCCTATAGGTCAGGACCTCCAGTGTTTCACACTGGCACTATAGGTTAGGACCTCCGGTGTTTCACCCTGGCACTACAGGTCAGGACCTCCATTGTTTCACACTAGCACCATAGGTCAGGGCCTCCAGTGTTTCACCCTGGTACTAGAAGTCAGGACCTCCAGTGTTTCACCCTGGTACTATAGGTCAGGACCTGCAGTGTTTCATCCTGGCACTATAGGTAGGACCTCCGGTGTTTCACCCTGGCACTACAGGTCAGGACCTCCAGTGTTTCACACTGGCACCATAGGACAGGACCTCCCGTGTTTCACTCTGGCACTAGAGTTTAGGACCTCCAGTGTTTCACCCTGGCACTATAGGTCACAACCTCCAGTGTTTCACCCTGGCACTAAAGGTCAGGACCTCCAGTGTTTCACCCTGGCACTAGAGGTCAGGACCTCCCATGTTTCACTCTGGCACTAGAAGTCAGGTCCTCCAAAGATTGACTCTGTAACTATAGGCAGGACCTCCAGTGTTTCACCCTGGCACTGTAGGTCACGACCTCCAGTGGTTCACCCTGGCACTATAGGTCACTATAGGTCAGGACCTCCCGTGTTTCACCCTGGCACTATAGGTCAGGACCTCCCGTGTTTTACCATGGCACTATTGGTCACGACCACCAGTATTTCGCCCTGGCACTATAGGTCAGGACCTACAATGCTTCACACCGGCACCATAGATCAGGACCTCCAGTGTTTCACCCGGCACTAAAAGTCAGGACCTCCAGTGTTTCAGCCTGGCTCTATAGGTCAGGACCTCCCATGTTTCACTCTGGAACTATAGGTGAGGACCTCCAGTGTTTCACCCTGGCACTATAGGTCATGACCTAGCGTGTTTCACCCTAGCACTCTATGTCAGGACCTCCAGTGTTTCCCCCTGATACTAGAGGTCAGGACCTCCCGTGTTTCACTCTGAGACTATAGGTCAGGACCTCCCGTGTTTCACTCTGGCACTATATTTCAGGACCACCGGTGTTTCACTCTGGCACTATAGGTCAGGACCTCCAGTGTTTCACCCTAGTACTAGAGGTCAGGACCTCCAGTGTTTCACCCTGGTACAATAGGACAGGACCTCCGGTGTTTCACCCTGGCACTCTAGGTCAGGACCTCCCATGTTTTACCCTGGCACTATAGTTCACGACCACCAGTGTTTCGCCCTGGCACGTATAGGTCAGGATCTCCAATGCTTCACACCGGCACCATAGGTCAGGACCTCCAGTGTTTCACCCTGGCACTATAAGGCAGCACCTCCAGTGTTTCACCCTGGCACTATAGGTCACAACCTCCAGTGTTTCATCCTGGCACTAGAGGTCACAACCTCCAGTGTTTCACCATGGCGCTATAGGTCAGGACCTACAGCTTGTCACCTTGGCACTATAGGTCAGGACCTCCCGTGTTTCACCCTGTCACTATAGGTCAGGATCTCCAGTGTTTCACTCTGGCGCTATAAGTCAGGACCACCCTTTTTCACCCAGGCATTATAGGTCAGGACTTCCAGTGTTCCACCCTGGCACTATAGGTCTGGACCTCCCGTGTTTCACCCTGGCACATTAGGTCACGACCACCAGTGTTTCACACTGGCACTATAGGTCAAAACCTCCAATGTTTCACACTGGCACCATAGGTCAGGACCTCCAGTGTTTCACCCTGGCACTATAGGTCAGGACCTCCCTTGTTTCACCCTGGGACTATAAGTCAGGACCTCCAGTGTTTCACTCTGGCACTACTCGTCAGAACTCCAGTGTTTCATCCTGGCACCTGGGTCACGACCTCCGTTTTCAGCCAGGTAGCACTATAAGGTCAGGACCTCCAGTGTTTCGCCTGGCACTATGGGTCGACTTCCAGTGTTTTCAATCTGGCACTATAGGTAACGACTCAGTCGTGTTTCACCCTGGTACTGGGGTCAGGACCTTCCGTGTTTCACTCTGTGCTTTTATAGGTCAGGACCTCCGCTCGACTCTGGCACTATAGGTCAGGACCTCAGGTGTTTCACTCTCTGGCACTTATGGGTCAGGACCTCCAGTGTTTCACCCTGGCACTAGAGGTCAGGATCCTCCAGTGTTTACCCTGGTACTGTAGATCAGGACCTCCAGTGTTTCCTGGCACTATGGAGTCAGGACCTCGGTGTTTCACTCTGGCACTATAGGTCAGGACCTCCAGTTTTTCAGCCTGGCACTAGAGGTCAGGACCTCCAGTGTTTCATCCTGGTACTGTAGATCAGGACCTCCAGTGTTTCACCCTGGCACTACATGTCAGGACCTCCAGTGTTTCACACTGGCCCCATATGTCAGGACCTCCAGTGTTTCACCCTGGTACTAGAGGTCAGGACCTCAAGTGTTTCACCCTGGTACTCTAGGTGAGGACCAGCAGTGTTTCATCCCTGCAATATAGGTCAGGACCTCCGGTGTTTCACCCTGGCACTACAGGTCTGGACCTCCAGTGTTTCACACTGGCACCGTAGGTCAGGACCTCAAGTGTTTCGCCCCTGCACTATAGGTCAGGACCTCCCATGTTTTACCCTGGCACTATAGGTCACGACCACCAGTGTTTCACCCTGGCACTATAGGTCATGACCTACAATGTTTCACACCGGCACCATAGGTCAGGAACTCCAGTGTTTCACCCTGGCACTATTGGTCTGGACCTCCAGTGTTTCACCCTGGCACTATAGGTCAGGACCTCCAATGTTTCACTCTGGCACTATAGGTCAGGACCTCCAGTGTTTCACCCTGGCACTATAGGTCAGGACCTCCAGTGTTTCACCCTGGCACTATAGGTCAGGACCTCCCTTGTTTCACCCTGGGACTATAGGTCAGGACCTCCCAAATTTTACCCTGGCAATATAGGTGAGTAACTCCAGTGTTTCATCTTGGCACTATAGGTCAGGACCTCCAGTGTTTCACTCTGGCACTATAGGTGAGGAACTCCAGTGTTTCATCCTGGCACTATAGGTCAGGACCTCCAGTGTTCCACTCTGGCACTATAGGTCACGACCTCCCGTGTTTTACCCTGGCCCCCCTAGGTCAGGACCTCCCGTGTTTCACTCTGGCACCATATATCTGGACCTCCGGTGTTTCACCCTGGCACTACAGGTCAGGACCTCGAGTGTTTCACACTGGCACCATATGTCAGGACCTCCAGTGTTTCACCCTGGCACTATAGTTCAGGACCTCCAATGTTTCACTCTGGAACTATAGGTCAGGACCTAAAGTGTTTCACCCTGGCACTATGGTCAGGACCTCCCATGTTTTACCCTGGCAATATAGGTGAGGAACTCCAGTGTTTCATCCTGGCACTAAAGGTCAGGACCTCCAGTGTTTCACTCTGGCACTATAGGTGAGGAACTCCAGTGTTTCATCCTGGCACTATAGGTCAGGACCTCTCGCGTTTCACCCTGGCATTATAGGTCACGACATCCAGTGTTCAACTCTGGCACTATAGGTCACGACCTCCCGTGTTTTACCATGGCACTATAGGTCAGGACCTCCCGTGTTTCACTCTGGCACCATATGTCAGGACCTCCGGTGTTTCACCCTGGCACTACAGGTCAGGACCTCCATTGTTTCACACTGCACCATAGGTCAGGACCTCCAGTGTTTCACCCTGGTACTAGAAGTCAGAACCTCCAGTGTTTCACCCTGGTACTATAGGTCAGGATCTGCAGTGTTTCATCCTGGCACTATTGGTCAGGACCTCCGGTGTTTCACCCTGGCACTACAGGTCAGGACCTCCAGTGTTTCACACTGGCACCATAGGTCAAGACCTCACATGTTTCACTCTGGCACTAGAGTTTAGGACCTCCAATGTTTCACTCTGGAACTATAGGTCAGGACCTCCAGTGCTTCACCCTGGCACTATAGGTCAGGACCTACAGTGTTTCACCCTGGCACTATAGGTCACGACCTCCCTTGTTTCACCCTGGGACTATAGGTCAGGACCTCCCGTGTTTTACCCTGGCAATATAGGTGAGGAACTCCAGTGTTCCATCCTGGCACTATAGGTCAGGACCTCAAGTGTTTCACTCTGGCACTATAGGTGAGGAACTCTAGTGTTTCATCCTGGCACTATACGTCAGGACCTCTCGCGTTTCACCCTGGCATTATAGGTCCCGACGTCCAGTGTTCCACTCTGGCACTATAGGTCACGACCACCAGTGTTTCACCCTGGCACTATAGGTCAGGACCTCCAATGTTTCACACCGGCACCATAGGTCAGGAACTCCAGTGTTTCACCCTGGCACTATAGTTCAGGACCTCCAGTGTTTCACCCTGGCACTATAGGTCAGGACCTCCAATGTTTCACTCTGGAACTATAGGTCAGGACCTCCAGTGTTTCACCCTGGCACTATAGGTCAGGACCTCCAGTGTTTCACCCTGGCACTATAGGTCAGGACCTCCCTTGTTTCACCCTGGGACTATAGGTCAGGACCTCCCATGTTTTACCCTGGCAATATAGGTGAGGAACTCCAGTGTTTCATCCTGGCACTATAGGTCAGGACCTCCAGTGTTTCACTCTGGCACTATAGGTGAGGAACTCCAGTGTTTCATCCTGGCACTATAGGTCAGGACCTCTCGCGTTTCACCCTGGCATTATAGGTCACGACGTCCAGTGTTCCACTCTGACACTATAGGTCACGACCTCCCGTGTTTTACCCTGGCACTATAGGTCAGGACCTCCCGTGTTTCACTCTGGCACCATATGTCAGGACCTCCGGTGTTTCACCCTGGCACTACAGGTCAGTACCTCCATTGTTTCACACTGCACCATAGGTCAGGACCTCCAGTGTTTCACCCTGGTACTAGAAGTCAGGACCTCCAGTGTTTCACCCTGGTACTATAGGTCAGGATCTGCAGTGTTTCATCCTAGCACTATAGGTCAGGACCTCCGGTGTTTCACCCTGGCACTACAGGTCAGGACCTCCAGTGTTTCACACTGGCACCATAGGTTAAGACCTCGAATGTTTCACTCTGGCACTAGAGTTTAGGACCTCCAGTGTTTCACCCTGGCTCTATAGGTGACAACCTCCAGTGTTTCACCCTGGCACTAGAAGTCAGGACCTCCAGTGTTTCAACCCTGGCAATAGAGGTCAGGACCTCCGGTGTTTCACCCTGGCACTACAGGTCAGGACGTCCAGTGTTTCACACTGGCACCATAGGTCTGGACCTCCAGTGTTTCTCCCCTGCACTATAGGTCAGGACCTCCCGTGTTTTACCCTGGCACTATAGGTCACGACCACCAGTGTTTCACCCTGGCACTATAGGTCAGGACCTCCAATGTTTCACACTGGCACCATAGGTCAGGACCTCCCTTGTTTCACTCTGGGACGATAGATGAGGACCTCCCGTGTTTTACCCTGGCACTATAGGTCACAACCTCCAGTATTTCACCCCTGTACTATAGGTCAGGACCTCCAGTGTTTCAACCTGGCACTATAGGTCAGGACCTCCAGTGTGTCACCCTGGCACTATAGGTCAGGACCTCCCGTGTTTCACCCTGGCACTATAGGTCAGGACCTCCAGTGATTCACTCTGGCACTATAGATCAGGACCTTCAGTTTATCACCCTGGCACTCTCTGTCAGGACCTCCAGTGTTTCACTCTGGCACTATAAGTCAGGAACTCCAGTGTTTCATCCTGGCACTATAGGTCACGACCTCCCGTTTTTCAGCCAGTCACTATAGGTCAGGACCTCCAGTGTTTCGCCTGGCACTATAGGTCACGACTTCCAGTGTTTCAATCTGGCACTATAAGTCAGGACCTCCCGTGCTTCACCCTGGCAATATAGGTCACGACCTCCAGTGTTCCACTTTGGCACTATAGGTAACGACCTCCAGTGTTTCACCCTGGCACTATAGGTCAGGACCTCCAGTGTTTCACCCTGGTACTATAGGTCAGGACCTCCAATGTTTCACTCTGGAACTATAGGTCAGGACCTTCAGTGTTTCACCCTGGCACTATAGGTCAGGACCTTCAGTGATTCAGCCAGGCAGTATAGGTGAGGATCTCCAGTGTTTCACTCTGGCACTATACGTCAGGAACTCCAGATTTTCATTCTGGCATCATAGGTCACGACCTCCCGTGTTTCACCCTGGCACTATATGTCAGGACCTCCAGTGGTTCACCCTGGTACTAGAGGTCAGAACCTTCCGTGTTTCACTCTGGCAATATAGTTCAGGACCTCCGGTGTTTCACTCTGGCACTATAGGTCAGGACCTCCAGTGTTTCAGCCTGGCACTAGAGGTCAGGACCTCCAGTGTTTCATCCTGGTACTGTAGATCAGCACCTCCAGTGTTTCACCCTGGCACTACAGGTCAGGACCTCCAGTGTTTCACACTGGCACCATATGTCAGGACCTCCAGTGTTTCACCCTGGTACTAGAGGTCAGGACCTCAAGTGTTTCACCCTGGTACTCTAGGTCAGGACCAGCAGTGTTTCATCCTGGCAATATAGGTCAGGACCTCCGGTGTTTCACCCTGGCACTACAGGTCAAGACCTCCAGTGTTTAACACTGGCACCATTGGTCAGGACCTCCAGAGTTTCTCCCTTGCACTATAGGTCAGGACCCCCCGTGTTTTACCCTGGCACTATAGGTCACGACCACCAGTGTTTCACCCTGGCACTATAGGTCAGGACCTCCAATGTTTCACACCGGCACCATAGGCCAGGAACTCCAGTGTTTCACCCTTTCACTATAGGTCAGGACCTCCAGTGTTTCACCCTGGCAATATAGGTCAGGACCTCCAGTGTTTCACCCTGGCACTATAGGTCAGGACCTCCAATGTTCACTCTGGAACTATGGGTCAGGACCTCCAGTGTTCTTTTCCCCCTGTGGCACTATAGGTCAGGACCTCCGGTATTTCACCTGGCACTATAGGTCCAGGACCTCCTTGTTTCACACACTGGGACTATGGGTCAGGACCTCCATATTTACCTGGCAATATAGGTGAGAACTCCAGTGTTTCATCCTGGCACTATAGGTCAGGACCTCCAGTGTTCCACTCTGCTTTTTATAGTGAGAACTCCAGTGTTTCATCCTGGCACTATAGGTCAGGGCCTCTCGCGTTTCACCCTGGCATTATAGGTCACGACATCCAGTGTTCCACTCTGGCACTATAGGTCACGACCTCCCGTGTTTTACCATGGCACTATAGGTCAGGACCTCCCGTATTTCACTCTGGCTCCAGATGTCAGGACCTCCGGTGTTTCACCCTGGCACTACAGGTCAGGACCTCCATTGTTTCACACTGCACCATAGGTCACGACCTCCAGTGTTTCACCCTGGTACTAGAAGTCAGGACCTCCAGTGTTTCACCCTGGTAGTATAGGTCAGGATCTGCATTGTTTCAACCTGGCACTATAGGTCAGGACCTCCGGTGTTTCACCCTGGCACTACAGGTCAGGACCTCCAGTGTTTCACACTGGCACCATAGGTCAAGACCTCCCATGTTTCACTCTGGCACTACAGTTTAGGACCTCCAATGTTTCACTCTGGAACTATAGGTCAGGACCACCAGTGCTTCACCCTGGCACTATAGGTCAGGACCTACAGTGTTTCACCCTGGCACTATAGGTCACGACCTCCCTTGTTTCACCCTGGGACTATAGGTGAGGACCTCCCGTGTTTTACCCTGGCAATATAGGTGAGGAACTCCAGTGTTTCATCCTGGCACTATAGGTCAGGACCTCCAGTGTTTCACTCTGGCACAATAGGTGAGGAACTACAGTGTTTCATCCTGGCACTATACATCAGGACCTCTCGCGTTTCACCCTGGCATTATAGGTCACGACGTCCAGTGTTACTCTCTGGCACTATAGGTCACGACCTCCCGTGTTTTACCCTGGCGCTAAAGGTCAGGACCTCCAGTGTTTCACCCTGGTACTAGAGGTCAGGACCTCCGGGGTTTCACTCTGGCACTATAGGACAGGACCTCCATGGTTTCACCCTGGTACTAGAGGTCAGGACCTCCAATGTTTCACTCTGGAACTATAGGTCAGGACCTCCAGTGTTTCACCCTGGCACTATAGGTGGGGACCTCAGTGTTTCACCCTGGCACTATAGGTCACGACCTCCCTTGTTTCACCCTGGGACTATAGGTCAGGACCTCCCGTGTTTTCCCTGGCAATATAGGTGAGGAACTCCAGTGTTTCACCCTGGCACTAGAGGTCAGGACCTCCAATGTTTCACTCTGGCACTATAGGTGAGGAACTCCAGTGTTTCATCCTGGCACTAAAGGGCAGGACCTCTCGCGTTTCACCCTGGCATTATAGGTCACGACGTCCAGTGTTCCACTCTGGTACTATAGGTCACGACCTCCCGTGTTTTACCCTGGCACTATAGGTCAGGACCTCCATTTTTTCACACTGCACCATAGGTCAGGACCTCCAGTGTTTCACCCTGGAACTAGAAGTCAGGACCTCCAGTGTTTTTCTCCCCCCTGCACTATAGGTCCAGGACCTCCTGTGTTTTACCCTGGCACTATGGTCACAACGCAGTATTTCACACCCCAGGCACTATAGGTCAGGACCTCCAATGTTTCACACTGGCACCATAGGTCAGGAACTCCAGTGTTTCACCCTGGTACTATAGGTGAGGAACTCCAGTGTTTCATCCTGGCACTATACGTCAGGACGTCTCGCGTTTCACCCTGGCATTATAGGTCACGACGTCCAGTGTTCCACTCTGGCACTATAGGTCACGACCTCCCGTGTTTTACCCTGGCACTATAGGTCAGGACCTCCAGTTTTTCCCCTGGTACTACAGGTCAGGACCTCCCGTGTTTCACTCTGGCACTATAGGTCAGGACCTCCCGTGTTTCACTCTGGCACCATATGTCAGGACCTCAGGTGTTTCACTCTGGCACTATAGGACAGGACCTCCAGTGTTTCACCCTGGTACTAGAGGTCAGGACCTACTGTGTTTCACCCTGGTACTATAGGTCAGGACCTCCAGAGTTTCACACTGGCACTATAGGACAGGACCTCCATTGTTTCACACTGGCAGCATAGGTCAGGACCTCCAGTGTTTCACCCTGGTACTAGAAGTCAGGACCTTCAGTGTTTCACCCTGGTACTATAGGTCAGGACCTGCAGTGTTTCATCCTGGCACTAATGGTCAGGACCTCCGGTGTTTCACGCTGGCACTACAGGTCAGGACCTCCAGTGTTTCACACTGGCACCATAGGTCATGACCTCCCGTGTTTCACTCTGGCACTAGAGTTTAGGACCTCCAGTGTTTCACCCTGGCACTATAGGTCACAACCTCCAGTGTTTCACCCTGGCACTAAAGGTCAGGACCTCCAGTGTTTCACCCTGGCACTAGAGGTCAGTACCTCACATGATTCACTCTGGCACTAGAAGTCAGGACCTCCAGTGTTTCACCCTGGCACTAGAGGTCAGGACCTCCAGTGTTTCACATCGGCACCACAGGTCAGGAACTTCAGTGTTTCACCCTGGCACTATAGGTCAGGACCTTCAGTGTTTCACCCTGGCACTATAGGTCAGGACCTCCAATGTTTCACTCTGGAATTATAGGCCAGGACCTCCAGTGTTTTACCCTGGCACTATAGGTCAGGACCTCCAGTGTTTCACCCTGGCACTGTAGGTCAGGACCTCCCTTGTTTCACCCTGGGACTATAGGTCAGGACCTCCCATGTTTTACCCTGGCAATATAGGTCACGACGTCCAGTGTTC
>NW_024743659.1:0-15621 GCF_018991925.1 Homarus americanus
TAAAATAATGATAATAAAAAGTAATAAAATAATAAATAATAAAATGATAAATAATAAAAATGATAAAAATAATAGGAATAGGATTAATAATAATAATAATAATAAGAGATAAAGATAATAATAAAAAAGATAAATAATGAAAGTGATAAAAATAACAGGAATAGGAATAATATTAATATTAATGATAATAATAATAATAATACGAATAATAATAATAAAAAATGATAAAAAATATTAAAAATAATAAAATAGAACTACAATATAAGTTATAGGAATAATATTTATAATATAAAACAACAACAACAATAAAAAAATCATAATAGATTTAACACAAGTTAACATATCTATAACCCAACCCTGAACAATAAGTAAACCAGATATATGACCTCAGCAAGAAAATTCGATCCACTAAGAGTTACTCAATATTGGTAAGTAATTTGCATATTATTTAAGGCAAGTTAGTGTTGAAGTTCACCTTCCTACCAATTTACCCGCGATAGTTTGTTTTCAGCGCCACCTGCCTGAGCCTTTGTGACTCACCTTATCTATGTTCATTACATCCAATCTCTGAGAGGAAGAGGGGGGAGGGAGAGGTAGATATCGTTGAGAGGGGAGGAGAAGGGAGGGGAAAGAAACGTGGTATGGGTGGAAGGTAGTGTGTGTGTGTGTGTGTGTGTGTGTGTGTGTGTGTGTTCATGGTTAATTTCTACATGTATACATTTATCTGGTTTCTTTTACCCTAACCTTTCATGTGTTAAATATGTTAAAAAATAACACCAATTTACCAAAATTCCCTGAAAAAAAAGACATAAATTAACCTATGTAAATAAACAACCAAACGTAACTCATGTTGCTATTCAGGAAATAATTTCCTAATGGCGGCAGCAGTTTATGAGCCCCAGTGATATTTTACCTGTTGACCCACAGCAGACTACAACCCTGTAACACAATAAACTCACCTTTACGATGGTGACTATATATATATATATATATATATATATATATATATATATATATATATATATATATATATATGCAAGTAAATCACTGTAGGTGCGCGTGATCCAGGTATATGCTGATAAACCACAAGGAAAGAAGAAAACACGAAATTACCAAGCGCTTTCGTGTAATTCACATCTTCAGGGGTGAGTACAGACTAAGGAGAACTACATAACAAGGTATATATATACAGAGGAGGGTGAGATCAAGTCCACAATGGTCAGGTATTTGGTAATGATCCTACTAATCTTCAAAAAGCACCGCAGCAGTCGGTAGTCGGTTCAGAGGGTAAGCTGACCCAACCTTCTCACCTGGTTACAAATCTTCTTAATTACGAAATTATCCAGTTTGTACATACCATTACTCAAATTCATGTTGACGGATTCTGTATGTTTAATGAGACTAGATTCTATAATGTTCCTATTGTCAATTGAATTACAATATTGAGGAGGCATTATCCCAGTCAATGGAATGCTTATTATCCCTCAAATGAACAAACAGAGCATTGGATTCCTGGCCTGTCCTAACACTATATTTATGTTGTTTAAGTCTAGTTACAAGATCTTTACCTGTCTGGCCTAAGTAAAACATATTACATTCCTTGCAAGGAACCTTATAAATGCAGCCACCTGTATTGTTGGGGGAGTTCTTGATTAACATTTGTTTAACAGTGCATGAGTTTTTAAATGCCACATTGACGTTCCAGGTTTTTAGTTATAAAGGAATTTGAGAGAAATTTTTGTGAAATGGTAATACTAAGAGATTTTTATGGTCATGGGTGGGCTTGGGATCGGTTCTATAAAAAGATTTCTTAGTAATGTTCAGGCATTTATGAAATATTTAGGGTATTTAAGGTTCAAGCTAATATTATAGATATATTTATATTCCTCATCAATGAACACTCGCCTCGCTCCCCGCCGAGGTCCAATTAAGCAGTAGCCGATCATCCCGGCCGCTGCTCGGCACATTACAAATCTCCATTATGGCACAGTGCAAACACACACTGGACAAAATAATATGATAAGAGTCTGGTTGTCTTTAAACCATCGAAAAAATGCTTATTTATGTATACTAAAGGTGAGTTGCATTAAGAACATAAGAACATAAGGAGTTTGCAATAGGCCGGTTGGCCTGTGCATGGCAACTCCTGTCGAGAGTTACTACCACTCTCTATCATCCATGAATCCATCTAGCCTCCTTTTGAAACTTTCCAGAGTTCCCGCACTTACTACAAAGTTGCCAAGCTTGTTCCACTCGTCCACCATCCTATTTGTGAACCAGTTTCTTCCTATCTCCCTCCTAAACCTAAACTTATCCAACTTGAATCCGTTGCTCCGAGTCCTATCCTGCTCGGATATTATAAGAACTTTATCTATATCCCCTTTATTGATTCCTTTCACCCACTTAAATACTTCTATCATATCTCCCCGCACTCTTCGTCTTTCTAGGGAATGCAAGTTAAGTTTCTTTAGCCTATCCTGATATGGAAGGTTTCTAAGTCCCGGAATCATTTTTGTCATTCTTCGCCGCACCGACTCTAGTGAATTTATATCCATTCTATAATAGGGGCACCAGAACTGAACCGCATAATCGAGGTGTGGCCTGACTAGCGCAAGATATAGTTGCAATAAGACCTCTGCACTCTTGTTACTTACACTTCTAGATATAAAACCCAATACTCTGTTTGCCTTATTTCGAACATTAACGCACTGTTTTCTAGGCCGTAGGTCCGGGCTTACAAGTACCCCTAGGTCTCTTTCACAAGTCGACTTCTCTAGGTTGATGTTGTTAAGGCTGTATACATTATAAGTACGCTGCACTTGCTGGTGTTGAATTTCATTTGCCATTTTTCAGACCACCCCTGCAGTTTATCTAGATCCTTCTGTAATGCATTTGCATCCTGCCCAGAATTAATTTGCCGCCCTATTTTGGTGTCATCCGCAAACTTGCTTATGTCACTGCTGATCCCAGTATCTAGATCGTTTATGTTGATTATGAACAAGAGTGGGCCTAGTACTGACCCCTGGGGAACCCCACTGGTTACACGGCCCCACTCAGATTTAACACCATCTACGCTGACCCTCTGCGTTCTATCGGTGAGCCATGATTTTATCCAATTTAAAACTTTCCCCTCGATACCATGAGCCTTAATTTTTCTCAGAAGCCTCTGATGCGGTACTCTGTCAAATGCTTTGCTACAGTCTAAGTAAATAACATCGTATCCAAGTAAATAACATCGTACAAGTAAATAACATCGTAACTAAGTAACTATTCATTTTACAATAAACATATTACGAGTAATTAACGAACAAAAATCATGACGTACTGTACACTCCTTACAGAAAAATCTAAAGCATTTCTGAAAACGTGAGGTTTATTAAAAATTGTAATGTGTGGGTTTGTGTGTTGTGGTTCATAACATTGAACACTTAAGATGCAAAGCTTCAGTGGATAAGAATAGTACAAATTCAGAGGCATTCTCGGAATGTTTACTTATGTATTATGTTAAAGTTTACGAAAACAACGAAAGAAGACTATGGACGCTACCTGGAGAACCTGACCATGAAGAAACTTGCAAGACGTGTCCTTTAAGACTGTGGATCAGTTATGGTCCGGGCTGGTCTGGGCAAGACACGACACTACATAACGTAATGCTGAGTGTAAAGAGGCACAGTACAGGGGTAACACATTGTCTGTGATGAAACCCGTCACCGTGTGTCATCCTGCGGGTGCGGAAAGATTAAAATAGTTCTTGCAATGTATATAAATTTTGCTTCTATGTTTATGACCTTTAACTTTGTGCAAGATTACATTAACTGTTCTTTTAATTAGTACAGTGTTCATGTCAAAATGCACTAGGTCATTGCTGTAAAGATAATTATTGTATTGTTGTAACATTTATAACTTTTTGTAAGCCCCAGAAGGAGGTGGCAAAGGTGAGGGTGAGAACAGTATACTACCCTGTCCTTTTGATGTAATAGTTTTTTATTGTCAAGAAAATATTTATATTGCAAATGTCAATTTCAATCCTGCAGGTATGAGTGTGAAGCAGTGTCGCCTGGCTCCAGTCAGCATGTTTTGGTCCCTCACCACCACCTGCTGTCTCCTACTGAAGCTACAGGTATCAGTTTAGGCTGTATGAATGACTCTCTGGTTCACTGTAAGGGCATGTGTCACTCCCGGCTGCGAGGAAACCACATACAATCATTCCCACAGCTTCAGTCACCAGCTTGTTGGTCCAGAAAAAAAAATGAATGTGTGAATAATGGATAACATGCTTTTGGTGTTCTCAAAACTGTGTAAGAATAAAAGAGGAAGACCAGCAGTGGGTACATTGTCCAGACTCTGTGGATCAGTTTATATTATCAGTATAAACAGGAAAACAAAACACCGTCTTAGAGCTGTGAGTTCCGCAGTGAGTGATAATGAAGACGCACGAGAATATAAATCTCTGCATAATGGAGTCCACCGTGAGGAGGTGTGTGGTGGCAGACTGTGGCCACCTGGTGTGTATAGAGGAGGTGTGTGGTGGTAGACTGTGGCCACTTGGTGTGTATAGAGGAGATGTGTGGTGGTAGACTGTGGCCACTTGGTGTGTATAGAGGAGATGTGTGGTGGTAGACTGTGGCCACTTGGTGTGTATAGAGGAGATGTGTGGTGGTAGACTGTGGCCACCTGGTGTGTATAGAGGAGATGTGTGGTGGTAGATCAGGCTACTTGGTGTGTATAGAGGAGATGTGGTGAGATCAGGCCACCTGGTGTGTATAGAGAGATGTGGTGGTAGACTGTGGCCACTTGGTGTATATAGAGAGGAGATGTGTGGTGGTAGACTGTGGCCACTTGGTGTGTATAGAGATGTGTGGTGATAGACTGTGGCCACCTGATGTGTATAGAGGAGATGTGTGGTGATAGACTGTGGCCACCTGATGTGTATAGAGGAGATGTGTGGTGATAGACTGTGGCCACCTGGTGTGTATAGAGGAGATGTGTGGTGGTAGACTGTGGCCACTTGTTGTATATAGAGATGTGTGGTGGTAGACTGTGGCCACTTGGTGTATATAGAATAGATGTGTGGTGGCAGACTGTGGCCACTTGGTGTGTGTATAGAGGAGGTGTGTGGTGGTAGACTGTGGCCACTTGGTGTGTATAGAGGTGGTGTGTGGTGGCAGACTGTGGCCACCTGGTGTGTATAGAGGAGATGTGTGGTGGCAGACTGTGGCCACTTGGTGTGTATAGAGGAGATGTGTGGTGGTAGACTGTGGCCACTTGGTGTGTATAGAGGAGATGTGTGGTGGTAGACTGTGGCCACCTGGTGTGTATAGAGGAGGTGTGTGGTGGCAGACTGTGGCCACTTGGTGTGTATAGAGGTGTGTGGTGGCAGACCGTGGCCACTTGCGTATATAGAGGAGATGTGTGGTGGTAGATCAGGCCACTTGTTGTATATAGAGGTGTGTGGTGGTAGACTGTACACTTGCAGCATAGAGGAGATGTGTGGTGGTAAAGACTGTAATACTTGCGTATATAGAAGAGATGTGTGGTGGCAGACATTGGCCACTTGGTGTGTATAGATGTATATAGAAGAGATACATGGTGGCAGACTGTGGCCACTTGGTGTCTATACATGTATATAGAAGAGATGTGTGGTGGTAGACTGTGGCCACTTGGTGTGTATACATGTATATAGAAGAGATGTGTGGTGGTAGACTGTGGCCACTTGGTGTGTATAGATGTATATAGAAGAGATGTGTGGTGGCAGACATTGGCCACTTGGTGTATATAGATCTATATAGAAGAGATGTGTGGTGGCAGACTGTGGCCACTTGGTGTGTATAGATCTATAGAGAAGAGATGTGTGGTGGTAGACTGTGGCCACTTGGTGTGTATAGATATATATAGAAGAGATGTGTGGTGGCAGACATTGGCCACTTGGTGTATATAGATCTATATAGAAGAGATGTGTGGTGGCAGACTGTGGCCACTTGGTGTGTATAGAGATATAGGAAGAGATGTGTGGTGGTAGACTGTGGCCACTTGGTGTGTATAGATGACATAGAAGAGATGTGGTGGTAGACTGTGGCCACTTGGTGTATATAGAGGAGATGTGTGGTGGTAGACTGTGGCCACTTGGTGTATATAGAGGAGATGTGTGGTGGTAGATCAGGCCACTTGCGTATATAGAAGGGGATGTGTGGTGGTAGACTGGGTGGCTACTTATGTATATAGAAGAGATGTGTAGACAGACTGTGGCCACTAGGTGTGTATAGGTGTATATAGAAGAGATGTATGGTGCAGACTGTGGCCACTTGGTGTGTATAGATGCATATAGAAGAGATGTGGTGGTAGACTGTGGCCACTTGGTGTATATAGAAGAGATGTGTGGTGGTAGACTGTGGCCACTTGGTGTATATAGAAGAGATGTGTGGTGGTAGACTGTGGCCACTTGGTGTATATAGAAGAGATGTGTGGTGGTAGATCAGGCCACTTGGTGTATATAGAAGAGATGGTGGTAGACTGTGGCCACTTGGTGTATATAGAAGAGATGTGTGTGTAGACTGTGTGGCCACTTGGTGTGTATAGATGTATATAGAAGAGATGTGTGGTGGTAGACTGTGGCCACTTGGTGTATATAGAAGAGATGTGTGGTGGTAGACTGTGGCCACTTGGTGTATATAGAAGAGATGTGTGGTTGTAGACTGTGGCCACTTGGTGTATATAGAAGAGATGTGTGGTGGCAGACTGTGGCCACTTGGTGTGTATAGATGTATATAGAAGAGATGTGTGGTGGTAGACTGTGGCCACTTGGTGTGTATAGAAGAGCTGTGTGGTGGCAGAAGAAGTAGAAGAGCAATATAATCATATCATCATGATCTATTAGAATACCATAAAAGAAATGTAAGCAAGGTAGTCAGCCGCTATAAGTTGGTGGTTAAAATAGTACAGGGAGTCACTGAACCATTTTAACCACAAATACTGAGCTGTCTCGGACACTGTCAGTGTTGTGGAGATACAGTGTTAAGGTGGTATACTACCTGTGTGTTGTGGAGTAGTGTTTATGTAAGTAGCCTCATGACGCTCCGAGTCCCACTGAATCGCTTACGTCCTGCCTTATTCATCAGTGCATTATACGCCCCAACACTGGATGCAGAGGATGACATCAAGGAGGCCTTTTAGCCCACCTCGACAGAGTGCTAACCTCTATCCCTAGAGAAGATAAGGCTGTGCTCCTTGGTGACTTCAAAGGCCAGATTTGGCAGAGATGTTAACATTTGTCAGGGAACTATAGGGAGAAATGGACTAGGCGAAAGTAATCCCAACGGCCTACTCCTCCTCAGCAAGTGAGCTGCAAACAACCTCACTATCACTTATTCCTTGTTTAGGCAGACCGACAATTTCAAGGGTTCGTGGCAGCACCCATGATCCAAACACTGACATCTACATCACTGTCAGCAAAAGAGATCGCCGAGATGTCCTTATCACCCGAGCCATGCGTGTCTCAGACCGCTGAATCACTGATCATCGGCTCCTCAGGGCCAAGCTCTCACTTCACATCACCCCAAAACACCGAAGGCAGCAAGCCTCCAGAAGAGGTTTTAACACTAAGCGTCTGGAGGATCCAGCGGTAGCACATGCATTCAGAGAGCAGCTCCAACATAAGCTGGTAAACATCCCGACAACAAACAGCCCAAATCCCAGTGCCAAGTGGGATATTCTTGACACTGTCATGACAAAAACCTGCAGAGAGACCTTATGCCAGATCAAAACAGTACACCAGGACTGGTTTGATGAAAATGACCCATGCTACTTAAACATGATGCTTTAACTGACTTGCAGAACAACCCTCAGTCTCGGACCAAAGCTGATACTTTCCGCAAGAGGAAATCGGCGGCCCAGTGCGATCTTCGCAGTGTAAAAAAACAGGTGGTTTAAAAATAAAGCATGTGAAACACAAAAACCTGCATATCAGCACAAGATGCTCGAATTTTTCAATTCCACTAAAACATTTTATGAGTCAATCACTCATGGCGCACCCCCCTCCGCTCATCCGATGTTAACTCCCTAATTAAAGACGAAGAAGGCATTCTTCAGCACTGAAAAGGGCACTACCATTCACTGCTCAACCGGAACACCGATTTTTTTTTTATTGGGCACCCCCCCCTACATCCTTGTGTAAGGTGAAGCGCAGAAGCGTTTACAGCGCCCAACAGGGAAGCATGCTAAGTTCATGCTTGCCTTTATGTCTCATGAGATAAGGGCGTAGAAGCCTGAAGAGTCAAGGGCGTAGAAGCCTGAAGAGTCAGTGGTTTATGTCATCAAGTTATTGGAAGCTCCAACAACTCCCTGAATACGAATTCGCAACTTTCGATTTACACCAGGTACCTACTTTACTGCTAGGTGAACAGGGACTAATGGGGGCTAGGAAGTAAGTCCAAACAACTTCCACCGGCCCGGGAATCGAACCCGTGACATCTCGCTTGCGAAGCAAGAACGGTACCGCTTCTACCACCGGTCCCCCCTCCGAAACACAGATGTGGATGTCCTGACTACCCAGCAGGTCCCTCAGCACCCAGAGCTGACCCACCTTAGCTATCCTCCATCCCTGGGTGAGGTAGCCACTGCCATCAAACAGATGAAGAATAACAAAGCCTCTGGGCCTGATGGAATCCCAGCCGAGGTGCATAAAGCAGGAGGACCTCTGCTTATCAGCCGTTTCCACTCTCTCCTGGAGAATATATGAGAAAAGGAAGAAATTCCCCAAGCTCTTAAACATGCCTCCATCGTTAATATTTATAAGAACAAGGGGGACCGGTCAAACTGTGGTAACTCTTGCTGCTGTCCGTAGTTGGCAAGATTATCGCCAGAGTCCTCCTAAACATACTTCTTTCTGAGGCGGAAAACTTCCTCCCAAAATCTCAATGTGGCTTTAGACCATCATGTGGCATAACTGACTTGATCTTTGCTGCCCGCCAGGTACAGGAAAAGTGCAGAAAACAGCCTCGTGACCTGTACATGGCCTTCATCGACCTGACCAAGGCCTTGGAATCGGTCAAAGGGGAAGCCCTCTAGCGGACCCTGAGCCATTTTAGCTGCCCACCAAAATTCATCGCCATTGTGAAGCAACTCCACGATGGCACGAACGGCATTGTCCTGCACGATGGCACCCAGTCTGAGTTCTTCCCCATCCAAACATGGGTAAAACAAGGGTGTGTACTGGCACCAACTCTCTTTTCCAATTTCTTGGCTGCCTTCCTTACTCTTGCCAGTGCCAATTTAGCCGGCAGGGTAGATATCCAGTACCGGATGAAGGATCTTTTCAACGTAAGATGACTCCAGGCAAGAACAAAGGTGTCGGCAGCTTCCATTAACGAACTTCAGTATGCAGACAACCTCACCTTTGTCGCTCACACTGAATGCGACCTACAGAAAATCCTGAACAACCTACACAGATGAGTATGCACACTTCGGCCTTGAGGTGAATGGACAGAAGACTCAGATTCTCTTTCAGCCTGCCCCTGGTTCAGACACACACCTCCACCATCCATCCAGCTTAACGACACTGCCCTCTCTAATGTTACTCACTTTCGGTATCTCGGCTCCCACCAGCCCATCACTGCGGACATCGATGAAGAGATTCAACATTGGATCAGAAGTGCATCTCAAGCCCTTTACAGACTCCGTACCCGTGTCTTCAGGTGTAAGGAGCTGAAATTATCTACAAAGTTGCACATATATCGAGCAGTGGTCCTCCTCACCATGCTAAATGGCAGCGAGATATGGGTTACATACAGGAGGCTCCTCAAGGCACTTGAAACCTTTCACCAACGTCGTCTATGTCCCATCCTCCGAGTTCGCTGGGAATACAAGAGAACAAATGCCAGTATTCTCGCTGAAACCAATTATAGGAGCATCGAGGCTACCATTATCCGTGAACAACTACGCTGGACTGGCCATGTTATTTGCATGGATGACAGTAGACTGCCAAAGCAGCTACTTAACAGTCACCTAACGAATAGTAAACGTAACTCTGCGGGCAATTGAAAAGGTAAAAGGATAGTCTTAAGACAAACCTGAAAAAGTGCCAAATCGACCCCTTCACCTGGGAGACGATTACTCCACACCGTAACGCTTGGAGGAGCACCACAGAAGGTGTCAGTACCTTTGAGTTAACCCGACTGCATACCGACGCAGACAAGCGCCAATGCCGGAAAGACCTTGCCGCCGTCCCTCCTGCACTAGATATAGCCCTCCACATGTGCAACATCATAGCTGGATGATCGTCATATTCGATTCCGAGTGACAGGAAAGTAGTAGTAGTAATAGTATGAATTAACGTCTTCAATAGCACAGTGATATGTTTGCAACGTTTATGTGTTATGATAATAGCTTGTGCTACTGGCCAATGGCCATGTAATCTGCTGTTGTAGTATTATAAGGATACTGTTAATGTGTTTTGAGTATAGAGAAGGATACACAGCTTCAAAGATGATCTTGTTTACATGCCATGATAGAGCAGTTTACCTCACACATAAACCAGGATACATCATCATGCTGACCAATCTACCTATATATGGCACCAATTAATATTAAGCTGCCTTGGTGTACTGACATCAACTGTGGCTCGTCCAGAGTGGGAGCAGTGAGGTACGCGACACATCCACCTGTTTATGAGCAGCATTACTCCTGGTCACCGCCCGCCCCACCACATGTCTCGAGCTATAATAGGGAAAATCCCAGATTGCCAAACTTGTCCAATTAAAATGCTTCAGTAAAATCCGAGACAGGATCATGTCACAAGACTTTTGCCAACTGTCCTCAAGTGATATTCTAAAATTAATCATCATCCATCACTCAAACTTTGACCATTAGAGGACAGGCTTATTACTCCTGCCAGTGTAGAGTTGTCATGGTGGTGACAGTGTCATACCACGTGGCTGACTGGCAGTGAAGAGTTGTCATGGTGGTGACAGTGTCATACCACGTGGCTGACTGGCAGTGGAGAGTTGTCATGGTGGTGACCATGTTATACCACGTGGTTGACAGTGTCATACCACTTGGTTGACAGTATCATACAATACGGCTGACACTTTCATACAACATGGCTGACAGCGTCATACCACGTGGCTGACTCGCAGAATCTTGTTGCCTTCCCTGGAGTATTGCATCTCTCACATCAACCTGTTGTCCAGCTGGGTACCTAACTTTACAAAGTTAAGAAAGGCTGTTGGGTGCTGTGCCGGCCACGCTGTCCTCTTGTGTACCGAAGGTTTAGCACACACTGTGCTGTATACAGTGTGCTGTACATGTTTTGTACGCACGATATCGGAAAATATAATTTCTTCGGACCACTTCTCCCCATTAGGTGGAGCTATCAAGCATTAACTAAAGCTGCTGCTCAAACTGCGTTGTCTTTATTGTTAATGGTGATACATTATTTTGTTCTCAAATTCAACCACGTCATGATCGTTGGAAACAATCGACTTGTATTGGAAAAATATTTGAAACATCCGTGAACTTTCCCTTTAGACACTGACTGCAGTAAGTATTGTTGTGCGAACACTTGCCTTCACTGAGGACAGTTGTGGAGCACAATACATCTGGTGTGTGGGTCGTGTAGGACGCCGAGGGAGGACCTGGGGAGGTTTAGTAGACGGTCTCCTGGAGGAGGTCTTTTATAGCCTGTACACACACCCTCTCATTAATGGATATTGCTTTATTAAGTATTAAGTGAACGTGAGTCCATGGTAATGTTGCTGTACAAGCCTCAGTCGCCAACACAGCCTCACCTAAAACTAACTGAGCAATATTGTATGAAAATGAAGATCTCGATAAATACTCGTGTGTTTCCTAGTGTCTTTACACGGCGTGTGTACAGTCTCGTCAGAGATTCTTCGAACACTGCTGGAGACAGCTGGCAACTCGAGGCCGTTTGTTTACTATAGTACGTAGTAAAAATTATGAATGAACGTAAAAGTGCTTGGTGATTGGTGATTGGTTACTTAGTTCCCCGTTGCCCAATTAATGGTTGGGCTTTGTTGTTTCGTATTATATTATACAACGTACTCTAGTAAACAAACGGCCTTGAGTTGCCAGCTGTCTCCAGCAGTGTTCGAAGAATCTTGAATGAGACTGTACATAAACATGGTAAGTCTGACTACAATGTAAACATGAGAAGTAAAACTCTACCTTTTAAATGTTATGACTGATTGTGTTCTGTAGTTAAAAAGATACAGTCCTTTAGTTGTAAATAATCAATATTTTATCAATATACTGTACGTGGAATAATAATAATAATAATAATAATAATAATAATAATAATAATAATAATAATAATAATAATAATAATAATAATAATAATAATAATAATAGTTCCACATACGGTATATAACAACACGTGCGCCCGTCTTGGTCGCTGGTAAAGAGAGAAATGCGAGTGTGTCACAAGGCTCCTGAACGACGACAGAGGCTGGCCGACCACCGCTCATCACCTCCCCGGACGTGATGGGCCGTTTGTCTCTGCCCTTATGATCCTTTGTCGCCGTAATTGACAGGTAACACAATATGAGGAACTCTGTCGGGAAACACTGCCTGGGCTGAATCACTGACACAATTTCTCAATTTTCTTACAAGTGTTGATGGCCGCCAGTACAGTATGTCCTTATAGTTCATGTTGTCTGTCTGTTGCTGATGTTTACTACATTTTACCACCTAAATATAACACATTTTGAAGGAGAAATATGTCGAAGGATTCTGGGAAGACTTACAGTACATAATATCCAAACAAAATTATAAAGTAGTTCTCTCTAGACCTCAAAAAATAGTGATAATATATAAATGAAGATTGAATTATGTGTACTTAAGGACAGCCTGAGAGGAGCAGTGCAGCGCTAAGTGACGCCCACAAGCTGGTGACATGACGAGGACATTTTAACACCAAAACAACCATGAAATAATTAACCTTTTTTCTTATCAAGATTTAAATTAAACAACTTCATCAAGCAAACGAAACCTCCAGACTCTGATGACGTCACTCGAGGCATTAGTGATAAACCAAGATAAACGAATCTAATCTAACCTCAACTAAACTAAACTACCTTGACCTAACCTAAATCAACAAGTAAATTATTATTTATATTTAATTGAGAATAAATACTCACATAAAACATCAGATTTACCCCCAAGAAATCACACTCCCACATTTTTTCGCTCGGTCATATCTCATAATTTGAATATTCAATCACCATAAATAATAAATGTAAGAAAATTGTCGAGCGATTTACAAGAAAAGTTACAAACGTCAGTGAATAAGTTTGGGGGCGTGTGTAGTGGGCGAAAGATAACAGTGAACAAGAAGAAAGAGTAAAATAAGTAGAGAAAAGGAGAGATAAATGTAAGAATAACTGGAGACAGAAGGCAGAACGTGACGTGTTTCAGGTATGTGAGAGTGAGTGTGTCGACGAACAGAACGATGGACGACACATTATCGAGTACAGCCAAGACCACCGAGATACAAGGCCTCGCGTGACGTCATCACCTCTAGTACCAACACATACCAATCTCATCCTTAAAAATAATGCCTGTTTTCCCCCTCAAAGGTCATCAACTAAAACAGTGAAGTTAACAATGGCTACTAACATTTATTTACCTCCTAAGTAGAGAAGGTGTGACTTAATACACACGATTTGTTGCTTACAACTACTGTACTTAGCTTAATGTTTGAAGTTTTATTTTTTTCTCAAGGTTCTTGGTGGCAGCTATGTTATTGTTCTCCCTAGCACAATAATTGTTTAGCAGAGCATTAGAAGAAGCCCATAGCAACATTCTTTCTACCTTATCCGTACTGTGACCACCATCACAAAAGTCGGTGGGAAAAAGAACATCATTATCTGTCAGAACATTCAACGAAGTGTTCATTGTTAAGTTTCGCTGGTTGACAGAATGAGAAAAAATTATGCTCTGTTAATTTGTTAACAATAATATAATTGTATAGAACAATGTTTGTTGCAGTTTCATTTGGGTACAACAGAGAACCTCCGCTAATACGCTGAATGGCAGTTTATCTTCACACGTGTACACGTTATTAATTCCTTGCAAAAGTTACATGTAATTTTCTTGACAACTGTATAGCAGCAGTAACCAGCTAAGTGGGCTACAACAGGAAGAACGTCCTTACATTCTTTAACATCATTATCTGTCACATCTCCGTTGAGTTTATGAAGATCTACCTTGTGCTTCTTTCCCATGTCATCCCGGTTAGTTCCTCAAACTTCCTCAGGTCAACATTTTGGTTATGAAGTGGTAGGATCAAATACAATACAGACATCATTCTGAGTTTTTTTTACACTCAAACACTTGACGCACAGATATGTTGTACTGGCCACCTGCCAGCTGGCGATACTGACCAAATCTTTCTTCAAGATCATCTGTCCTGTCTGAAATTTACCTGTTAGTACATATTAAGATTTTAGTTCATTTATGCAATAATCTGTCAGTTCTGTCATTACCTGTGTGGTATGTTTCAAGGCCGTAAATTCTTTGTTATATGTTTAGCCTTTTACGTCGATGATCGCCCGAGTTGGCCAGAAAAATCATTACCGAAAAATATTTTTTCCTCAGCATCCTGACCTAATTTCATTCATCATTAGATAATATTCTCCATTAAATGACAAAATAAAGCACAAAGGAGACAGGACTTATTCTCGAGTTAATTTCATTCATTTACTTTATGCTCAAGCTGCACACCAGCCAAGCTACACACCAGCCAAGCTACACACCAGCCAAGCTACACACCAGCCAAGCTACACACCAGCCAAGCTACACACCAGCCAAGCTACACACCAGCCAAGCTACACACCAGCCACACCAGCCAAGCTGCACACCAGCCAAGCTACACACCAGCCAAGCTACACACCAGCCAAGCTACACACCAGCCAAGCTACACACCAGCCAAGCTACACACCAGCCAAGCTACACACCAGCCAAAATAAAAAAACAGACGTATTATCAGTAAAATTTCGTTCGACTAAGATATTTACAAAATGGTTACATCTAATTTATACAAAATCTTGCTAATGTAATAGCAGCTAATAAACAAATATTAAATTAAGTGACGTCAGCTCCATCAGGCCTTGTATCTCTGGCCGCAAGAGGAAGAAGAATAATGTAAGCTGGATATATAATTTACTTAGCAGGGATATATGGGGTGAATTTACTACTGGTTATGAAGACTAAGTTTAAATACTCTATAACAAAACTAATTTAGGAATATTGAAATAAATATAAATTTCACGCAAAAATTAGAGGAAAGTTTACCTATTTACCTGTAATGTGAGGAAGTAGTGCAGCGCCTACCTGGTGGTTCCTTGAGCCAGGTAATGTTACTCCATGATCCTCCCTGCCGCTGCCAGAAGCAATAACCCCAAGCTCACTGACGTAAAGTGTGAACCTTAGCGTGTGGGTTCAACCACCGCCTTATGATCCTACACTAAGTCCTTATACACTTCTTGGCATCAGCTTACGTAATTAGGCAACATGGAACAGCGTAAAGGCTCAAGGTAAATGACCACCATCGCTGTATATCAGGTCAACTTTGAAGGTTTACTCGATAAGGGAGTAATTTAATCTCGT
>NW_024743660.1:0-12818 GCF_018991925.1 Homarus americanus
CTCCCGCCAGCGACCTTGGCGTCCCTCAAGCCGCGTGCCCTCACTCTGGGCACCCTCACCACCCAGCTCTCTCTACTCAACTCTTATTACCATGCTACCTACCCAGCACAAGCTGCATTGTACATCCAATACAATACGTATACAGTGAGCACATTGTGAGTTTCCTTTCTCCATCCCATTCTGAGTGTGAACCAATATCGCATACCCCTACAAGGGTACCCAGAGTGAGGGCACGCGGCTTGAGGTACGCCAAGGTCGCTGGCGGGAGCGGCAGCCGCACGGCTGGCGCGGAGGAGGTGTTGCTTGCTGGTGGCACTGGGTAGAAAAGAGAACTGGTCACAGCGGTGTCAGGCCTTATAAGGCGGGGGTAGGCGTGGGTAGATAGTTGACCCCGGCTCCATGGGCGGCGCTGGAGGCGTAGGCTGGGCAATTCGAGAAGGTTCGGTGCTTGTAGAGGAGGAATCCACTACACCTTTATCACAAATTATCATCATCGGGTGCGACAGACCGGCCACCTGTCCATTAAATGACTTGAGCTAATCCCTGGTTCACTGTCTCGAACCTTTTCCCACCTCACTCATACGGGAAAAGGCGTAATAGATGTAAAAGAAAATATATACTTTTGTGTTATTAGATTAACTGCACATACAGCAAAAAATAACAAAATGACGAACAATTCGGCAAAAATCAGCTAATAATCAAATATTGGGACAGATCGACTGCAATGTGTCAACTCATGTTTTTTTTTCTTTTTTTTTTCTTTAAACGGGGATTAGCCCACCCGGGCACAGGTCACTGACCCACATCGGGGCCTGGGGGCGAAATGTAATAATAAAAGCAATAATAATAATAATTAGTTCATAATAAATAGAATTTATATTAACAAATAAAAAAAATATATAAATAATAATAATAATAATAATAATAATAATAATAATAATAATAATAATAATAAAAATAATAATAATAATAAAAATAATAATAATAATAATAATAATAATAATAATAATAATAATAATAATAATAATAATAATAATAATAAAGAACCATAAAGAAATACAATATTGTTGAAAAAGATCAATAGTGAGAAACAATATATGTATGTTGCGTTCTCAAGGTAAGAGAAACAATTGAGACCCTGCAATTGTGTGTAAATGTGGCAGAAAGTCAGATGAGCAACCTGGCACTTGGTCACAATTTTTGTGATGCCATATGGCAGCAGGGTCTACCATTAGACAACACATTATGCTTCCAATATCTTCCCAGGCGGTAGTACCTCCCTGTTTGGTAGCGGCCTACTACCTACTACCTACCTGGTTATTGAAAATTCAGAATACAATTAATTTGGATGTTGAAATAGTGAAAACTCCAATAATCAGTTCATAATTTTGCATTATTGTACAAGATTGACCTATTAACGGTCACATAGGCCTCCACACAGGCAGGTTGCTGGAGCTGCCGGGAGGCGGTGGCCAGTAGTCAAGAGGAGGTCGACGAAGGAGGTCTTTAATTGTCAGGATCAGAATCTTGAGTCAATGAAGCCGACGTGAGTCGTGAGCCTACAGGTACGGTCGTGTCCGGGGGCATGGCTCAAACCCAGGACGCCAGTTCAATGAATGTCTATGCTCGGGTTCGTCATTGTTGTCTCAGGAATCTGATCTCAATCTGGTAAATGAATACCGATGTGTCCTGTGATTTGAGGAGTGGAAAAAGGATATGAAATTTTTAAAAAACGAGAGGAAAGGATTGTATTACCGACTAGTGGAGTTGTTATATTACTGTGTGTTGGCCAGAGTAACACACACACACACACACACACACACACATATATATATATATATATATATATATATATATATATATATATATATATATATATATATATATATATATATATATACCAGCAGGCGTAATTTGTGTGTCTGTGTGTCTGCACGAGAATCTCGGAAACTACTTTACCGATCTGTAGTGATGATGGATGGTGTTATATGTAGTGATGATGGATGGTGTTATATGTAGTGATGATGGATGGTGTTATATGTAGTGATGATGGATGATGTTATATGTAGTGATGATTAGACAATAAAATAATAACAGTTTAATGCTAAAAAATATACTTTGCTGTACCGTTGTAGTGAACCATATACCACTGTTATTAATGAACTATTGATGGAAGAAGAAGCTTTGGGGACTGAAATGTGACAATGTGAGCTTCCTGGAGTATATGATTCTGCTATATATATATATATATATATATATATATATATATATATATATATATATATATTTATATATATATTTCATGTAGATCCACAACGAAAACGTGGATAAGATAAATCTTGATAAAATCACACGGGAAAAGGGAAACAACGGAGCACCTTAGCTTTCGTCTTTATTCAAGACATCTTCAGTTGCCTCTAAAAATGTCTTGAATAAAGACGAAAGCTAAGGTGCTCATCTTCAGAGGCAACTGAAATTGTCTTGAATAAAGACGAAAGCTAAGCTCCGTTGTTTCTTCCTGTGTGGTGATTTTATCAAGATATATATATATATATATATGTAATATTCAGAAATTTCAGAGTAATTTTAACCGCCGCACCATTGGTGATACTGAGTTTCAAGGTCGTCTGAGGGAAGACCGCGCTCCCGCACTTAGCAGAGAGGTTGTGGAACTAGGCCTATACGATATTGAATGTAATTTACCTAATTAATATGGAGGCGAATTATGAAATTAAATATCAGTTATTAAATTAAAAGTAATCATAGATCGTTTCCCAGTCTGAAAATGTTGCGTACGTCCTAATTAAGCTGTTAATCGTCTGGTAAATAAGTCACTCCTGGAAAGCATGAACCAGTGAGCAAGCGTGGCTGGGAAGTTGTGAGGAAGGTCACGCCAGAGGACCATCTCTGTTCTGTACCCAGAAGAGACGGAACACGTGAACTGGTGCCTTCGTTATTTAACATCAGTATTAACAAGTAAGTTTTATACAATCTCAGACAAAGCTAGACAGGGCGGTAGGAACAAACGGTGATGTGAGACAATAGCTAACAGCTCGGGTTTTTTCAGGGTTCTGTAGAGCCCACGCGGTATGATAACGTCCACTGGCGGTATGAGACGAGTGGTGAAACGAGCTGTATGACCGCCCACTGACCTATGTTTGAGCCACCTGTTGAGTATGGTGAGAGTTGGAGTGAACCTAGCCGTCTGGGTGCCCAACTAACGACGTGACGATCGTTTGGGGTCAACAGCTCTCCTCTACCTCGGCTCACAATACCACATATCTTCAAGCAGCTTAGTGAAAACCTTTTGCTAACGGGAAGCTAAAGCTTCTCTCAACTGTACAAGGTCTGATTGGCTCACTCCCTTCCGTTTCATGGGTGTACTGAGGGTAAAGTGAAGCCAGGTGGGTGATACAGGGTCACACACTGGCCCCAGGAGTAGTGGAACTTAGAGGTACATTTTCCAAGGTGGAAAAAGGCTGATTGGGCCTTAAACTGCGGAGTGCAGGTGGAATCTATGTGTGTGTTAGGTTAGGAAGCATGGTTCACTGGTATTGGTGGACTCAGTAACTTCTTAATAATAGTGACAATATTTTTGGGTGTAGTTAATACTATTTTTTCAGTTACTAATGTATGATGTGTGTAGTTAATATTTCTTAAATAATATTGATAGTATTGTTTTTAATGTGGTGTCACTAATTGAAACCAGAGAATGAGGGAACTGGTTTTCAGATGAGTTTCTTCCATATGTTGCAAGTAATACTGTGATTTAGTTCCTTTAATGCAGTTAATTTTTCTTTATAATTCCGATCTCAGGTATAACCTTGTTCCCCAGAGTAGAGTTTAAGTTAGGTTAGGAAGTGTGCATCTGTTGGGGTAATATATTTTTGTTGAGTGCCCTGAAGGCCTATTCAGGGTGGAGTTAATAAGTTCTTATTTTTTTATACCATTTTCTCAGTGCTGGATATAATTTTGGTGAATGCCCTTAAGGCCTATTCATTGTAGAGTTATTAATTTCTTATTTTTTTAATACCATTTTCTCAGTGATTGATATTTTGTTGAAAGCCCTTAAGGCCTGGTTCATGTGTGCAAGCAACATTTCTTAATATTTTTAATTTACAGTTAACCCCCGCTTTACGCGGTCCCACTTTACACTTTTCCACGTTTACGCGGTACCCTGCCGAAACCGGAATGCTTACTTTTCGCGGTGCGTGTACCCCTTTACACGGAGAGCGGCTGGCGAGCCGCGCCACTTTTGGATCCAAACCTCCCGCCATCTCCCCCGCCCTCTCCCGCCATCCGCCATGTTGTGTAAGCGGCGCGAGTAGGTTGCGCAGTGTGTGTCTTTGTTGCGCTATCAGTGACGTCATATGACGTATCCGACTGTAATTGGGCCATGCATACTTACCTCCCTCCGCTGCTAGCTGTGATTGGTTTAAAAGTAATATGACGTGTCCACCCGCGGGAGGGAGGGAGGAAAGACGACGCTTGACCTAGCCACGGCAGTTTCATCCCTCCAGGCCACACCGTGTATACGTGAATCCATTGTTCTGTAAAATGGCTTCCGCCAGACCACCGCCCCCAGAGAGAAACCTTTCCTTACCTGGACCCAGCCGCCCTAAGCCAAAGAAAACACGACGTTCCTTAAGCTACGAAATTAAGTATAAGATCATACAAGAGTGTTAACGAGTCTACGATCAGGACAATTAAGAAGGATGCAGCCAAGATAAAGGAGCACATGAACATCACAAAGTCTACAGATGCTTCTATGATCAAGTATTGCTACAACCAGGTGCTTCTCAAGACAGAAAAATTACTTGTGAGCTACTTGGTGCGTCAGGCGCGACGGAACATGGCGGTGGACACGCGCTCAGTTAAGGAGTAAGCACGTGCTGCAGTGTCACGAAAGATGGGAATTACAGAGCCCAAACCCTTTAATGCTTCCTCTGGGTGGTTACAGAGGTTTAAGAAGAGAAACAAGATCACCAATTTCAGCATTGGTGGGGAAGAAGCTAGTGGTGACCGTGTTGCGGCTAGGGAATTTCCTCCGTTTCTACGTGAGATTATGGAGGAAGGACAGTACACCGACGACCAGGTGTTTAACATGGACGAATCTGGTCTTTTTTGGAAAAAGCTACCTTCCAAGACCTTCGTTGTGAAGAATGCCAGCAAGTGTCGGGGCCGGAAGTTGCAGAAGGAGCGCATCACCGTCCTGTTTACCACCAATGCCTCCGGTACCTGTAAGCTCAAGTTATCGGTGATCCACACGGCACGCAAGCCGCACGCCTACAAGAGCATGGACATGACCAAGCTAAATGTCCACTGGCAGACCGCACGTAAGGCGTGGATGTTCTCTACATTGTCCTTCTCCTGGTTTGATGACTGTCTCGTTCCCGATGTGAAGAAATTCTGTGAGCAACAGAATGTGCCATTCAAGATTTTGTTGCTGCTGGATAACGCACCAGGACACTCGCCCCTATTGTTAGATCGTCACCCCAACGTAAAAGTGGTCTTCCTTCCTCCCAACACTACGTCTACATGACAGCCCATGGACCAAGAGTTAATCTGTAGTGTAAAAGCTGCATTCTCTACTAAAAAATTCAAGCTCCTGAACGACTACACCAACACCAAGGAAGAGTTGCGTAACCTGAGTGACACCAACACTGATAGCAAGAGCGAAGACGACGAGGATCAACAGTTGGCAGAGCAAGAAGTACTTTTAAAACAATTCTGGAGAACATTCAACGTCAAGAAAGCTGTGGACTTCTTGGTGGAGGCATGGGATCAGCTGTCTGTAGCAACTGTTCGTCACGCATGGAGACATGTGTTGCAAGGCATTCCGGCCGTTAGGCAGAGTAAATCTGTGACTGGTGAGGTTCAGACTGTTGCAGTAGCAGTGGACCTTGCCAGGGAAGCTGCGCAGAGTGTTACAGCTGCAGGCTTCTCCGAGACCACCAACGAAGACATCCTGGAGGTGATAAGGGATCCTGATGTGACTACCGACGACATGGTAGATGATGATGACGTCAGTGAAGAGGCAGGTGGTGTGTCATCCCAAGAAGAACGCCGCTTATCCCAAAGTAATGTTAGGGGTGCCATCGAGTGTATCGAGAAAGCCAAGCTCCTCCTTTCCGACGACCCTGACGCAAACAGGTATGAAATCTTCACTACCCAGCTGTTGCAGACTATGGAGCCCTACATCAAGGTTTATCACGACAACATAAACACCAGCCGTCAGCAAAGCATAACAGAGTTCTTCGCCCGCAACCCACCACAGCCAGCCCAAGCCAGTGATAGTGACAGAGGTAGAGACAGTGATGATGACTTTGAGGGATTTGTCAGGGAGGCACTAGTAAGTGTGGATGACACCGATGAAGACTCACCTGAGGGCCAGTAGCCTGCCCTCTGCCTCGGAACCAGCCTCCATTCCCCTACGCCGACCCATCTCTTCTACTAACGTAAGTGTTAACCCCAACCTTGTTATTGTCTAACCTAACCTTCAGTTTATTCTTCTCTTATTGACTGTTCCCTTCTATATTATGTGTGGGTGAATACCATCATAAAGTTAAGAGGTTATTTTTAGTAAAACGTACATATTGTGTCGGGAAAAAGTGGAGTTTGGGGTTCGGCCCGGTCTCTATTTCAATTAATCCCATATGTTATGTTGTTCACTTTACGCGGGCCGCCGTGGGTTGAATTAACCGCGTAAAGTGAGGGTTCACTGTATTGTTGTCTAATGAGGCATTGTCTGAGTTTCTAATAATTTCAATATCATGTATAACTTTTATTCCCCAGAGTAGTGTTTTAAGTTCAGGTTAAGAGGTGCGCATATTGGTGTACCATTATTTGACTGTGTCTGTAGTGTTGGAGGGAATATAAGTGTCTAAATTTTACAGTGTGTCTCATTCATCCCAGTCACAGACGCTATCCTTCCACGGGTCACGGACAATTCATTTTGTTTAGTAGATTTAAGTGTTCTTGTGCTGGTTCGGGATTTTTCTCAAAGGGGCGCTTCCACTGCAATTACCATCTAATAATCTTTAATAAACCCCAAGTCAAGTGAGAAATTAAAGTCCAGTAAATTCCGACCGGTTACATATATATATATATATATATATATATATATATATATATATATATATATATATATATATATATATATATATATATATATATATATATACACACACACACTGATAAGGACAGTGCTAAATAAATCCAAGACTCCTCAGTTATTATTAGAAGTCAAGGTCCCTGGATAACTATAGCTCTATGCAATAACCCCGATGCCTTTGTTCTTTGTACAGTACTGTATTAACATACACTGTACAGTACTGAAGTTATACGTCTACTGTACTATTAAGTAAACAAGTTAACTGCAACATAAATTACACTGGTCAACATAAAAAAAAAAAATTCTCATGCTTCTGGATCAAAACAGTCTGATTCTAGTGTAATTGTATGTGCTGAACTCAATTATGACATTCGTATAGCTGTATCAGGCTCAGTTTTCCAGAACCAGCATATCTATATATTTAGTGTACCATGCTATTCATACAGTAATTTATATGCTCATTGGCTCCACTTATGCAATTATTTTGTCCTGATTTGTGCTTTTTTGTTTGTTTCAGTTTGCTGATTCATGATATTGCATATCTACACCTGCATGATTTGTAATTACTCTGAAATTAACAAACATGGAACGTCGCAAGTGTGTGAACGGTGCTGACAGTTTTTGCTACATATGTGGTGCCTTCACTCCTGGTAGCCTCAAGAAACCAATCACAAAAGCTGTTCGACTGAACTACAAAAGTTACTTCAAATGTCATTTGGGTGACCAAGACAAGAAATGGGCACCTCATGTAGCCTGTAAGTCTTGTGTTAACCACCTGAGCGAGTGGATGTGTGGTAAACGAAGTTCAGGAATGCCGTTTGCTGTACCAATGATATGGCGTGAACCTAAAGACCACAGTAGTGACTGCTACTTCTGCCTCACAAATATTAAGGGAATAAAAATCAAGACACGAGGCAAGGTACAGTACCCCAATATTGCTTCTGCAATCCGACCAGTACCGCACAGTGCTGAACTTCCAGTCCCAAATCCACCGACTGAACAAGAATTGAGTGATTCCGATTTTACCTCTACCTCAATGGAAAACGACTACCAGGATGACTCTGAAGTACCAGGCCTAAACTATTTACTCAAGAAACGTTTCATGATCTCATCAGAGGCCTAAACTTGTCAAAAGAAAAGGCTGAAGTTTTGGGATCCAGACTAAAGCAGCGTAACCTGCTAGAAGATGGAGTGCATATCACTACAGCGCGTTACCGACATAGACAGCTGTCTGCATTTTTCAAGATGGCAAACAACCTTTGTTATTGCGAGGATGCAGTATCTCTCATGCAACAACTCTGCAAGTCTGAAACATACAAGACAGAGGATTGGAGGCTGTTTATAGACTCAGGAAAAGACTCTCTGAAAGCTGTTCTTTTACACAATGGCAATTGGCTTCCATCTGTCCCAATAGCACACGCAACAAAAATGACTGAGAGCTATGAAACAATGAAAATTCTGTTGGCCGCTATAGAGTATGAGAAACACCAGTGGAAGATATGTGGCGATCTCAAAGTCATCAGTTTACTACTGGGCCTTCAAAGTGGCTACACAAAGCACATGTGCTTTTTGTGCTTGTGGAACAGCAGAGCTGATGCAGAGCACTATGTGAGAAAGGATTGGCCGACAAGACCAAGAGATGCGCCTGGAAGGTTTAACTGTGCTCACAATCCGCTTGTAGATCCAGAAAAGATATTTTTGCCTCCACTGCATCTAAAGCTCAGTTTGGCTAAAAATTTCATCAAAGCTATGGATCAATTCGGTGCTGGGACTCTATACTTATCTCAGAAACTAGGTGGTGTGGTTTCCGAAGCCAAGTTGAAAGCAGGTGTCTTGAATGGACCATAAATTCGTATACTAGTTAATGATAGCGAATTCACCAAAACATTGAACCCACTGGAGAAAAAAGCATGGGAATCATTTGTCAATGTGTCAAAGAATTTTCTTGGAAACTATCGTGCTGACAACTACAAAGAAATCGTAACAACCATGCTTCAGAATTGTCATGCATTGGGAGCAAGGATGTCCTTGAAATTTTATTTTTTCCACTCTCATATTGAATTTTTCCCAGGTAACCTTGGAGACGTTAGTGATGAACACGGCAAAAGATTTCATCAAGATATCGCCATAATGGGGAGCAGATATCAGGGACAATTCAGTCCTAACATGATGGGCGACTATTGCTGGACACTGCAACGAGAAGAGAGCAAGCTGTACAAGAGAAAGAGTAAAGTTCAGAAGCACTTTTAGAACTTCATATTTTGTCATTATAAAGGATTTGAACTTATGTTTTTTGGTAAAAATTTTTATGAGCTTATCTGTGATAGGTTTAAAATTGTATCTTGCATGACGCGATAATGTTACTATATTTACTATTTGTTTTATTCTTTAAGAAAGTAGGTCTGATGGTAGAATGAAACATCCAATTAATATTCATTAATATGAAATTAGTCATGAAAGCACAGTCACATGAGATAATCTCATCTTTTGCACGACACGTGATGGAATATTAAATATTTGTACCTATTGATTTTTTTATAAAACCTGGTCTGATAGAACAAAACAAATATCAGATTCGAATTCAGCAATATGAAATTAGTTGTGTGAGCATGATCTCATATGTGAACCATTTTGGCTGTTGACCAGTGTAACCACAAGGAAAGAAGAAAACACGAACTTCGTGTTTTCTTCTTTCCTTGTGTTTATCAGCATATATAAGGTCGTGCCCGATCGTGCTCCCGTTAGAGACCAAGGAAAATGGCCGCTTTGGATCGTTGTGTCGTGGGGGAAGAGGAGGGGAGTGTGGGGAAAGACGACCTCCTTGCCACTCTGTTAAGGCAGCTGGGGCAGTTGAGGAGTGAGGTTGACACTCTAAAGGGGGAAAACGAAGCCCTCAGGATGGAACTCCTTCAGGTAGGTGTCCTGCCTAGCAGGACACCTGCGAAGGAGGAGCTGGCGTGGAGAGTGGTTGTCTCCAAGGGGACTAGGGTCAGGCTCAGGAAAGCTGACCAGGGTGTGGAGTGTAGTAACCCTTACCAGGTGCTGCAGGAAGCTGGCGAGGAAGAGAAGAGGCAGGACGGTATGGATCAAGGAGAGGAAAGGGCAGTTGTACAAACCCTGCCCACAGGTAAGGTCGTGGTAGTTGGTGAGAGCCAGGTGAGGTTTATGGATAGGGCTTTTTGTGCGAGAGATAGGAAACGTAGGACTAGGGTGTGTTTTCCTGGGGCTGGGATAGGGCATGTAGCCGAGAGGTTAGACAGGGTTTTGTCAGGGGAGGATACCAATCCAGTAGTGTGTCTTAGTGTGGGAGGAAACGACATAGGTAAGGTTAGGAGTGAGGAAACTTTCAAGAGGTATAGGGAGGCGCTGGGAAAGATTAGAGATAGGGGAGGGATCCCGATAGTATGTGGTGTCTTGCCTAGAAGAGGGGTTGGTCGTGAATGGCTGTCCAGGGCAATTGCTATAAATTGCCGACTGGAAAAACATTGTGCAAACAATGGTTGGACATTCATTGATAACTGGCAACGATTCTATGGCGACGACTACCTGTACAGTCGCGACGGAGTACACTTGTCTCGTGAGGGGGTAAAGACGTTGTCTGCATCCCTGGAGCGTGAAATTGTCACTCTGAAGGGGGGGTTTCGCCAGTAAAGAGGGGTCGGGGAAAGTGGGAGTCAAAAAGCAAGCAGGTCCTGGGAAGTAAAATTAGATGCTCAGGACAAGGGGTAAAACAGGACCAGGGAAAGGTAGGTTTAAATGTATACTATACAAACAGTAGGAGCGTTAGAAATAAAATAGACTTGCTGAGAGCGGTTGTATGTACCGAGAATGTAGACGTCATAGCAATCACCGAAACTTGGATGAATCTGGCGAGCAAAAATTTTTTATCAGAGTACCACATAGAAGGGTACAACCTTTTTCACAAGGACAGGGAAGGTAGGAAGCGGGGAGGGGTCGCACTCTTCGTCAAGGATACATTAAAATGTTGTATTAATAATTCAATAAAGGGTGAAATAGGAACCGAGTCTGTGTGGGTAGAAATCACGGAAGGAAGAGAAAAACTAATTATGGGAGTAATTTACCGGCCCCCAAGTCTTGGCAAAGAAGCAGCTCAGCCCATATGGCAGGAAATGAGTAGGGCAGCAAAATACAACAACCTATGCATTATGGGGGATTTCAACTTCAGAAATATTGTCTGGGACAACATTGTAGGCGACTATGAATCTGAAGACTTCCTAGACACAGTACAGGACAATTTTGTGAAACAACTAATTACAGAACCTACTAGAGGTGACAATATATTGAACCTAGTATTAACAAATAAAAAGAAAATATTATCAGAGATATCACAGTAGGGAGAAGAACTAGGTAACAGTGATCACAAAATCAGGTTCTACCCTAAATTGGGGAAGCAAAAACAATGACAATATGGTCCAGAGTCCCCCAAACTTTAGGTTGGCCCGGATTATCAGGGTTAGAAGGTACCTAGGTGGGTCACCTAAGGAACAGTCGATCAGTTCCTAGTAGGAAGGGGTGAGGTCATAGATGACAAACAATTGATCTTAACTATAATATATTCACTAGTATACTACATAAAAAGCACAGAACAAAAATATACCACACGGAAAAAGTGGGTCTAAATAAGAATGAGCCAGGTGGATGACCAGAAAACTTAAACATGACATAGGAATAAAAGAAAGGAATATATAAGAGAGGCTAAGGGAGGGAGGCAGCTCAGAAAGCAGTATAATGAACTATCTAGGAATGTTAAGAAAAATGTAAGGAAAGCAAAGAGAGACTATGAAATCAAAATAGCAAGAGAATCCAAGGCGAATCCCAAGGGATTTTTCCAAGTATATAGGACAAAGGTCAAGGACAAAGTTGGGCCTTTAAAGTCAGGGAGGGGAGAATTGATAAATGGCAGTGAAGAAATAAGCAAAGCATTGAACAGCTACTTCTTATCAGTTTTCACAGAAGAAATTTGAGATGAAATTCCGGAGGTGGAACTGATATTTAAGGGAAAGGAAGAAGAGAAATTAAAGAATATCACTATCAGAAAAGAGGATGTTCTTAAGAAGATAAATAAACTAAAGAATACAAAATCCCCAGGGCCCGATGAAATTTTTCCTCGAGTCTTAAAAGAGTGTAGGGAACAGATTAGCGGACCCCTTGTAAACTTATTTACAAAATCATTAGACACTGGAGTTGTGCCAGAGTTGTGGAAACAGGCAAATGTAGTACCCATATTCAAAAAGGGAGACAGAGCATCAGCGTCAAATTACCGGCCGATAAGTTTGACGTCAGCAGTGGGGAAATTTCTTGAATCAATTATAGCAGATAGCATCCGATCGCATCTAGAGAAAAGCAAATTAATCTACGACTCTCAACATGGGTTTTCAAAGGGAAAATCTTGTTTAACAAATCTGCTAACGTTTTTCAGGAAAGTCTTCGAGGTAGTAGATAATGACGAAAATTACGATGTTATTTACTTAGACTTTAGCAAAGCATTTGACAGAGTACCGCATCAGAGGCTTCTGAGAAAAATTAAGGCTCATGGTATCGAGGGGAAAGTTTTAAATTGGATAAAATCATGGCTCACCAATAGAACGCAGAGGGTCAGCGTAGATGGTGTTAAATCTGAGTGGGGCCATGTAACCAGTGGGGTTCCCCAGGGGTCAGTACTAGGCCCACTCTTGTTCATAAT
>NW_024743661.1:0-10428 GCF_018991925.1 Homarus americanus
GGAGGCTGGGCGTTAAAAGTTAAGATGTTGTAGTAGTAGTAGTTAAGATGTTGTAGTAGTAATAGTTAAGATGCTATAGTAATATAGTAAAGACATTGTAGTGGTAGTAGTTAAGATGCTGTAGTAATATAGTAAAGACATTGTAGTAGTAGTAGTTAAGATGCTGTAGTAATATAGTAAAGATGTAGTAGGAGTAGTAGTTCAGATGTTGTAGTAGTAGTAGTTAAGATGTTGTAGTAGTAGTAGTTAAGATGCTGTAGTAGTAATAGTTAAGATGCTATAGTAATATAGTAAAGAAATTGTAGTGGTAGTAGTTAAGATGTTGTAGTAATATAGTAAAGATGTTGTAGTAGTTAAGATGTTGTAGTAGTAGTAGTTAAGATGTTGTAGTAGTAGTAGTTAAGATGTTGTAGTAGTAGTAGTTAAGATGTTGGAGTAGTAGTAGTTAAGATGTTGTAGTAGTAGTAGTTAAGATGTTGTAGTAGTAGTAGTTAAGATGTTGTAGTAATATAGTAAAGATGTTGTAGTAGTTAAGATGTTGTAGTAGTAGTAGTTAAGATGTTGGAGTAGTAGTAGTTAAGATGTTGTAGTAGTAGTAGTTAAGATGTTGTAGTAGTAATAGTTAAGATGCTATAGTAATATAGTAAAGACATTGTAGTGGTAGTAGTTAAGATGCTGTAGTAATATAGTAAAGATGTTGTAGTAGTTAAGATGTTGTAGTAGTAGTAGTTAAGATGCTGTAGTAGTAATAGTTAAGATGCTATAGTAATATAGTAAAGACATTGTAGTAGTAGTAGTTAAGATGCTGTAGTAATATAGTAAAGATGTTGTAGTAGTTAAGATGTTGTAGTAGTAGTAGTTAAGATGCTGTAGTAGTAGTAGTAGTTAAGTGTCCTGCATGGCAGTGAACAGTGACATTACCCACATGAATCTGACCTCTATATATACTGTATATAGCTGTTAATGAATATGATGTATTTCTTTATGTATGAACCTCCGTCCTGCGTGGCAGTGAGAAGTGATACCACCCTCAGTGTCAAGACCTGACTGAATTACTCATAATAGGCAAACTGTACTACAAGCTCTGCCAATAAATTTGTTAAACTAAAAAAAAACATCTTCACCCAGTCCTCACTCCGGCCACAAGATTACCTCCAGTTTTTTTTTCAAGTTTAGAAGCTCCAAAAGTTTTGACCTCCAGTCGTCTGTCGGGAGATTTATAGCCAGAAAACAACCTCAGGTCCTCTCAGCGTCTCCTGCCGGGGTCGCTGGTTCGTGGAACATAACTTAGGGTAAATGTGTCCGACTGCCACAGCACTCGTGTCGGCCTCTCTAATGATATCCTATTTGTCACATGCCCTCGGGGCGGCGTGTCCGGTGTCAAGAATCTCCCGGAGAAGGGATGGTTAGATATATGACCTCCCTAGAGATTTGATGCAGATGAGATGGACTTGTTGACTGCAAGATTCACCGAGAGGACTGGTGGACGTAAGATATCTCAAGGCTTCGATAATTTTTCATTTTTCCTCTTCGTGTGAGGCGGGGGGGAAGGGGGATTTTCTTTGTAATTTTGTGTGTGTGTGTGTGTGTGATTTGAAGTTGCTCATGCGCCTTAACTGTAATACTTTCATTTGTATATAACATGTAGTACATCAGTGTCAATAGACGTGTTATATCAATGTAAATACATTCATACGTTTGATTTTGTTGTTTGTTTGGTGTGTTTTTGTTTTTGTTTCAATATTTGAAGAGGGGTGTTCGTAGATCAAGAGTGAATTTTGTTTGTGATAGGAAAAGGACGTTGGGGAATGGTTTTTTTAAGTTCATTTAATGTATATTGTATTAATTTGGGGGGAATTTTACCCAATTTTCACCGTCTTGATTAAAAATTTACAAAAACAATTCATGAGGACGATTATATTGATGATTGAATGTGAAGTTAAGTGTACAGGAGAGACCAAATAAGATAACCTAAAGAGGGAAAGGAGAGCAAAGGGAAGATGGGGCAGGTGGAAGGAACAGGAAGGAGGGAGGAGAGAGGAAGAGAACAGGGGTAAAGTAGGAGGAGGAGGACTGAGGGTGAGAAAAACGAATGATGAAGAAAAAGGAAGGGGGATGCGGAAAGAGAAAGAAGGAAAAGGGTAATGGAAAGAAGTGGATATTGAAGGATTGGAGGAGGAAGAGTGTAGATAATAGAGAGAATAAGAAGGTGAGAAATGAGGAGAAACGAGGCAAAAAAACGAGGAGAAGACGGGGAAGGAAGAGGAGGAAATGAAGAAAGGGAAAAGAAGATAATAGCCCCGCCCTCGCCTCCTGCTCTTCCACATCCTCCTCCTCCACATCCTCCTCCTCCTCTACTTCATACCCCTCCTCCTCTATCTCCTACCCCCCTTCCTCCTCTTCCTTCATAATCAGAGTCAGGCGGGAGAATGGGAGACATAGTGTGTAAGCATCTTCCCGTGGCCACTTAAGTATTGAGAAGTGAGGTGTAAGTGGATGCTGCTGGCGGAGTTTGATAGTCTATGCTTCTTCTCGTCAAGTGCGAGAGAGAGAGAGAGAGAGGCATAAGAACAAATGGAAAGAGAGAAAATGTATTGAGTGTGAGTGAGTGAGAAATACCGTTTAAATCGATAACGCAGACACACGCATACAATATACGGAAGCACGCACATGGACGCACATATGGAGTGACTAACAAAAGACATATACAATCTACGGGGGACACGTAAACAGAGACAGACGAAGAGTTATTTGCCCACAAGTACCAAATTACGTCACTCTCCTCCGACAAGTTCAGCTGAGTGAGTCACAATATTTCCGGACACAAACGATGACTTAACCAGAGCCGAGCAACAGATTATGTAAATTCTTCTGGCATAAGTAAACATGGAAAGCCAGACGGGCAGGAAACAGGCATTCGAAGTTACAGTCTTATGGTGGAAGTTTTGAAGTTTGTTGTGATATCGTGTACTGATGTGTGTGTGTGTGGTAGGGGGGAGAGAGGTAAGGAGGGAGGGAGAGAAGTAGGGAGGGAAGTAAGAAGAGAGGTAAGGGTGGAGGGAGGGAGGGAGGGAGGGAAGAAAGGAGGAAGGGAGGGAGGTAAGAAGGGAGGGAGGGAGGTAAGAGAGAAGAGAAGTAGGTAAGGAATAAGGGAGGGAGGTAGGAAGGGAGGAAGATAAGAAAGAAGGTAAGGAAGGAGGGAGGGAGCTGCACTGAAGTATTGGCTCGTGTTATGATATGAATTTCGCCCTGATACTATCTACAGGGAATGTACTGGTGTATCTGTGTATGGAGAGATGAAGGCAGAGAAGGGGGTATAGATTAAAGAGAGAGAGAGAGAGAGAGAATATGAAAGGTAAGCAAATCTGTTGTCATTTCCACCCTCATAAAATAATGTACCTTGATAATCTCATTCATCCCTTACTAATAGTTACAAAAATAACGTCTTTACTTACACGTTGAGTAAATGAGAATAGATTTGGTCGCCTTATCAACCTTCCTCTCTCTCTCTCTCTCTCTCTCTCTCTCTCTCTCTCTCTCTACGTTTGTAATGGGATTTCTCTTCATTAACATTAACATGCATTAACATGTCGTCTGCTGCTAACATAATACTCTGTGATAATTGAACCAGTGATCTCTCTCTCCAACATAAGCTAGTGTGGTGTTGTGTGTTAAAGTGTGGTGTTATGGGTGTAGTGTGGTGTTGTGTGATGTTATGGGATATAATTGTAGTTTCTATGTGGTGTAGTATAGTGTTTAGATGTTCTTTAATCGTATCTTTGTACCAATCCTCCAGCACCAGAGGAAACACCTTATCTGGCGTAAATCTTCTCCTCTTGACACAAACTCCACGGCATCTATTTTTTTTTTAACTGCATCTCTTTCCCTTCGCCAACCAGGAAATGGCTCCTGTCACTGGGATCAGGAACTAGGGGAGGAGGAAGGTAGGACAAGAGAAGGGGGTAAAAGAATGTTTTGTTTTTTTGTGAATAGGGGAAAAAAAGTAATTCAGAATCTCATGATTATAGAATGTGACGGAGAGGTAATGAACTAAGTCTGGTGTGTGTGTGTGCGTGCGTGCGTGCGTGCGTGCGTGCGTGAAAGATAGAGATATACAGAGCTACTGGTCTCTAAAGAATACTATAATTCTGAGAGATAGTCGGCAAGAAAATTCCAATAACGTTACACCCAACCCAAGACAACCTTCCCATCACCATCCAGCGAGTGAGACCCAGGCCCAAACTGTGTAGTGAATTCTGTTCTCTTGGACACGCCTTCTCCCCCTTTATCCGACTCCTTCGGCTTCATCTATCCTTCATAGCTTCATCCTTACGCTGTCTTTGAAGGATGGACACCCAATTCATGGTAAGCCACACAGTCTCGGGGTCGATATTTCCTCCTTTCTTCCCCTTTTCCTCACTCATCTCGTCTTCCTACAAATCTTCGTTCGCCTCCCCATCCCACCTTCCACACCCATATAATCCTCGCCAATCATAAGCTCATCCTCAGTCCTTTACACGAGGAAATACGGTCGAAGTCTCCAGGCTCTCTCTCTCTCTCTCCCTCTCTCTCTCTCTCTCTCTCTCTCTCTCTCTCTCTCTCTCTCTCTCTCTCTCTCTCTCTCTCTCTCTCTCTCTCCACTTGCCTTCTACCTAGGATACTCAACATCATCTTTCTCTTGCATTAAAACTCCACCAGCTCCATAATCACTAGCATCTACATACAATTTAAACGGTTTATCATAATTTACAGTAAAAAGTATGGGTGCACTTATAAGTATCTGTTTCAATTCTTTAAACGTGTCATCACAATGAACACTCCACACAAATTTAACTTTCTTTGGCAACAGATTGGTTAATGGTAAAGCAATGGTTGAAAAGTTCTTACAAAACCTACGATAATATCCACTCATACCCAGAAATCTTAATAATTCTCTTCTATTTGTAGGTGCAAGAAATTTCACAGTACTTTCCACCTTAGCATTAATTGGTTTGACACTTCCCTGACCAACAATATAACCTAGATATTCTACAGCAAATTCACTCTTCACAAGGTTTACAGTCAAGTTTGCTTGATTCAGTTTGTTAAATACTTCTCTAATTAAATACAAATTTTCTTCCCAAGTTTTTTAATACAGTACAATATCATCTATACACACAGAACAACCTTTAACATCATACAATACTTGATTAACTAATCTTCGGAAAGTACTACCGCTGTTTTCATGCTGATATAAACCTTCCATAGTCACAAATGAAGACATTTCTTTTGCTCTTTTAGTCAGTGGTACTTCCCAATATCCTTTCAACAAATCCATCTTAGTTACAAATTTAGCATCTCCTATTTGGTCATTACAATCATCCAATCTAGGAATAGGATATGAGTCAGCTTTGGTTACATTGCTGTATTTACTTTTCTGTAATCAGTACAAAATCTATATGAAATACCATCAGGTTTAGTCACCAATACACAGAGTGAACTCCAAGGGCTGTTACTTCTTTCAGTCATATCATTATCAACCATATACTGTACTTCTTGTCTCATTATCTCTCTCATCTTAGGAGTCACTCTATATGGGTGTTGCTTAATGGGTGTTGTATTCTCAGCCTCAACATCATGCTGTAATACCTCAGTTCTCCAAGGAACACCAGAAAACAAAGGCCTAAACTCATGTATAATTTGTATGATTTGATTTCTCTTCTCAGTTCCTAAATGATGAAGTTTCTTTTCTAAATTATTCATCACACCTGAATTATTTAACAGTTTATTTTCACATCTCCCCAACTTCATATCTTCACTTTCATCTATCATCTTTTCATCATCAGACCTGACACATAGACAATTCACCTTGTTATTCATATCATTTTCTGTAGAGTTTCTATCATATTATGGTTTATCTTTTGTAAATTTGTGTTGATTTATGTGTTTACATTTTCTGGAGTCATAGCTTTCAGACAAAATTCGTTGACTCAAGAGTTAGAGGCTACTGCACTGAGAGGATGTATGTGTGGATAGGCTGGCTCCCTGGCAGTGACTGGGTGTTTATTTCAATACCGCTGTTCCAATTTAACTGGTTTGGTCAAAACACGCTTCAAAATTCAACAAGATATATAATAAGTATGTGTTCAAAAGGCCTGAAATCGTTCTCGAGAATAATGTTGCCTCTGCCGACACAATGCTCTTTACTGCTGTGATATTTTTAGAGCTATGATGAGCATATTTGTTAACATTATATTATTGCTTCCTGATTGCAGCAGATAAATGTGCACCTGGGGTGCATCCTCAACCTAGCTACAGAGAGAGCCACCAGAACCAAAACAATGTTCCAATGCTTTCTTGTTTCATCAACATATAATTTCTAATTCCTTTTATGCTTCACAACTGCTTCTTACAGTCTTTCTTAACTGTATAAAAAATAAGAATACATTCTACAAAGTTTACATAATGAAACAAATACTAGTATACATACTTATATAAAATAATCAAGAACTTTTTCAAAGTCTTTACCATAGGCTTTGAAATTCGATTCTAAAGAAAAACGGGAAACAACAGAAACTAAATACAATAGGGGGACGACCGTAACATTATGTTATGTTAGGCTAGGTTAGGTTAGGTTAGGTTAGGTTAGGTTAGGTTAGGTTAGGTTAGTGTCCCAGTGATAATTAGTTAACATTGTCTTAGTTTAGATACTTATCTTTTGTGTAATTCTTTTGGTTTGCTAGATGTATTACCTACGCTCACTATATATATTTAATAGGTTGTTACCTACGCTCACTGTATATATTCATTAGGTTTAGTGAAATATAGATAAAGAGTAATAGTTTTGGATATTATTGACTATACATTGATATGTATAATATGTATTAAAGTAAGGTATATCATAGGAGTGAAAGGAAGATATTGTTTGTTATTGTAATGAAATGTTAATGGTGGTGTTTACTTTCTTATGTGAAGTTCATTTTGGTACATTTTAAGTGGCTATTTGAGAACGACTAGTTTTAGTAAGAAAAGTCCTGTTATTTATAAAAAATAAAAATAAACATTATTTTATTTATTTTTTTACATTTTTTATTTATTTATTTATTTTTTTTTATTTATTTATTTTTTTTTATTTTTTTTTTTGCCTCACTCGGCCTCTTCTTCGTTTGGGACGGCTCTTGGGTATTTATTTAAGGCCGCTATCCCCCCAAACGTGCTTATAAGCATTTGGGTATTATTTGTTGTGTTGGGTATCGCCATTAACTCAGTCCCCTCGGGACAGTTTTCTGTAAAATAGGCGAGTTCAGGGGACTCATCCCATAGCACGACAACTTTGACGGCACCATCCTCCATGGCCGCTCGAACTTCATCACCAAAGCAGACCATGTCCGGTTCATCGACCCTGAGTTTTTCAAATATGGAACTGAGGACAGTGTTAGACTTTTCCAAAAGCATGTGCTGGCGGAGGTCCCGTGTGCCATTGATGGCCTCCCTCAGACCTTGACGGCCGGAGTATGAGGTGTTTATTACAGATCTTACAGCACTCTTCAAGAGCTGAGGGAGACGCTCAACCAATTGGTCCTTCAGCTGACCAGGACCCCCTACCACCAGGGCCTGAACCTGCACGGTCGCCTTATTTTCATTCAGAAAATAATCTTCGCTGAGAGCAATTACTTTCTTCACCAGCAATTGTCTCTTTTCCAGGCGGATGCGCTGGAACCTGGGAGCGGACTGGCCACCTCTGCCGTGCTTTTTTGGAATATCCACGTTCTCATGGTGGTGGACTTTTAGTCCATTTTCAGAGAGCGTTCCAAGGGCAACCGCTGACCCATCGATGACGATGTAGCCAACGCCTCCCTCTTGGGAGATGAGTAATTGGTGCAGTGAGTGCGTGGAGAATGTCTTGCTGACATCGTATTTAAATTCTTGAACTGGTTGAGGAGGTGTTAACGTCCGGCGAAGGCGACTCACCTCGCCGGTTGCTTTGTTGAGAACTGATTGGCCGTAAAACACTAAAAGCCCATGGGGTGGCATGGCATTGACTGTGGATAACATATCCACAGCGCTCTTCAGTGCTTCTTGCACTGAAGAGCGGTTGGAAACGGACTTTATGTTGGCCGCGCGGCTTTGTTCGTCCTTGATTCTATTTTTGACGAGTATCAGGGTTGAGATGCTGTAGTAATATAGTGAACATATTGTAGTAGCAGTAGAAATGCTGTAGCAAGATAGTAAAGACATTATAGTAATAGTAGTAGTAGTAGTTGAGATGCTGCAGTAATATAGTAAAGACATTGTAGTAGTAGTAGTTAAGATGCTGTAGTAATATAGTAAAGATATTGTAGTGGTAGTAGTAGTTAAGATGCTGTAGTTAAGATGTTGTAGTAGTAGTAGTTAAGATGTTGTAGTAGTTAAGATGCTATAGTAATATAGTAAAGATGTTGTAGTAGTAGTAGTTAAGTAGTAGTAGTAGTTAAGATGCTATAGAAATATAGTAAAGATGTTGTAGTAGTAGTAGTTAAGATGCTGTAGTAATATAGTAAAGACATTGTAGTAGTAGTAGTTAAGATGCTGTAGTAATATAGTAAAGATGTAGTAGGAGTAGTAGTTAAGATGTTGTAGTAGTAGTAGTTAAGATGTTGTAGTAGTAGTAGTTAAGATGCTGTAGTAGTAATAGTTAAGATGCTATAGTAATATAGTAAAGACATTGTAGTGGTAGTAGTTAAGATGTTGTAGTAATATAGTAAAGATGTTGTAGTAGTTAAGATGTTGTAGTAGTAGTAGTTAAGATGTTGTAGTAGTAGTAGTTAAGATGTTGTAGTAGTAGTAGTTAAGATGTTGGAGTAGTAGTAGTTAAGATGTTGTAGTAGTAGTAGTTAAGATGTTGTAGTAGTAGTAGTTAAGATGTTGTAGTAATATAGTAAAGATGTTGTAGTAGTTAAGATGTTGTAGTAGTAGTAGTTAAGATGTTGGAGTAGTAGTAGTTAAGATGTTTTAGTAGTAGTAGTTAAGATGTTGTAGTAGTAATAGTTAAGATGCTATAGTAATATAGTAAAGACATTGTAGTGGTAGTAGTTAAGATGCTGTAGTAATATAGTAAAGATGTTGTAGTAGTTAAGATGTTGTAGTAGTAGTAGTTAAGATGCTGTAGTAGTAGTAGTAGTTAAGTGTCCTGCATGGCAGTGAACAGTGACATTACCCACATGAATCTGAACTCTATATATACTGTATATAGCTGTTAATGAATATGATGTATTTCTTTATGTATGAACCTCCGTCCTGCGTGGCAGTGAGAAGTGATACCACCCTCAGTGTCAAGACCTGACTGAATTACTCATAATAGGCAAACTGTACTACAAGCTCTGTCAATAAATTTGTTAAACTAAAAAAAAAACATCTTCACCCAGTCCTCACTCCGGCCACAAGATTACCTCCAGTTTTTTTTTCAAGTTTAGAAGCTCCAAAAGTTTTGACCTCCAGTCGTCTGTCGGGAGATTTATAGCCAGAAAACAACCTCAGGTCCTCTCAGCGTCTCCTGCCGGGGTCGCTGGTTCGTGGAACATAACTTAGGGTAAATGTGTCCGACTGCCACAGCACTCGTGTCGGCCTCTCTAATGATATCCTATTTGTCACATGTCCTCGGGGCGGCGTGTCCGGTGTCAAGAATCTCCCGGAGAAGGGATGGTTAGATATATGACCTCCCTAGAGATTTGATGCAGATGAGATGGACTTGTTGACTGCAAGATTCACCGAGAGGACCAAAAGGAAAGATCGGGGCCAGGTCTGGAAAGAACAGGAAGGGAGGGAGGAGAGAAGAGACAGAATGAAGTGGAGGAGGGACTGAGGAAAACGAATGATGAAGAAAAAGAAGAGGATGCAGAGAAAGAAAGAAGGAAAAAAGTGTGGAAAATGAAGTTGGAGGAGAGTGTAGATGTCAGAAGAATAAGAAGGTGAGAAATGAGGGAGAAACGAGGGAAAAGCAGGAAGACAGGGGAAAGGAAGAGGAGGAAATGAAAGGAAAAGGAGGGCAGGGGTGGAGGGAGAAAGAGGGAGGGAGGTAAGAAAGGAGGAAGGAGGAGGGAAGAAGGGAGAGGAGTGTAAGAGAGAAGAGAAGTAGGTGGGTAAGGAGAGGGAAGGAGAGAAATAACGAAGTATTGGTTTATATATATGAATGGCCCTGATACTGTCCATAGGAATGTACTGCGGTAATTGTATGGAGAAAGAGATGAAGAGAAGGGGGTAGATTAGGAGAGAGAGAGAGAGAGAGAGAGAGAGAGAGAGAGAGAGAGGGAGAGAGAGAGAGAGAGAGAGAGGAGAGAGAGGAGAGTTGGTGCGTACAACCCTGTTGTTGGCTTCACCCTGAGAATCAGATTCATCTCCTACTAATAGTGACTGCCTTACTACACATCGTTGAGTAAAAATTGTAGTTTTCAAGGGTGGGGTAGTATAGCG
>NW_024743662.1:0-2810 GCF_018991925.1 Homarus americanus
CAGTTACGTACGTTTGTAGCAGATGATTTACAGCGATGCTCAACCTACCGACGGTGCGTATATAATATTAAAAAACTAAAGCTTTTAAGTTACTAAAACCATTTCACCACAGCCAGAACCACTCCAGTATTATCACACCTAGTATATTCCTCAACAAGGTCGGATAACCATCTGCAAGCAAGATTATGTCTTTACTCGCGACAGATGGCATCAGTATATTCCAGCTGGTGTGTGAAGAGTCTGTGAGATATACAGGACCATCTATACCTCCTACAGGACACCTCAGGTACGCCCAAGAGACCTGGTCATCCTCCTCCTCCTGTCAGTTATGTCAATTAAAATAACCAAACATGACATTAACCAACAATCTCTAGAAGACACAGAACCTTAACCATAATCTATCCCACTATGGCATTTCATCCCAAACCAAGACTACTACAATAGCTACACAGTAAACCAATCTTAGTTACACCTCGAATTATTCAATCACCTGAATATGAATTTAGAAACCAAATTCATATAAAACACGGAAATATAAACAAAAATAATATAAATTTAGATTCCTACCAACACACTCTAATATCACTCACTCACCCACCTCAACACAAGAAAAGGTGAGTTTTCCTTCAATTTATGAAGTTTTTAATATAAATTTATGTCGCTTTATATGGAGTTTAATTTCGACTACATAAAAATTCCTAACAAATAAATAAATAATTAAATAAACAAAAACTAGGAGGTAACATTACCAACTAGCATCAATAATCTCACCTAGTAAAAGGTAAGCTAGTTAATTGCAGTTCAATAAGACACTATTATTAACAAGGACTATTATTAACCAGGTACTCAGCCCATAATAATATTTAAGTAGACTGAGGCATTGAGGTGACCTGAGGGAGCAGTTGGGCGTGATTGTAGTACTATTCTAATAATACACAATAATAATAATAAATAATTAACGGTTTATTGAAGTTCTGCAGCCCGAAGGCTGAAAATATACATTGGGGCATAAATGAAATTATTACATATACATTGGTGGTTTAACAAAAGCTTCATTAGAGAAAGGTAAAGGAACATACAGTGAACATACAGATTAAATGTAGGTGTTGAACAGCAAAACGTGTAGTAACTCCCCAGATGGTGTTAGGAGGACCCTCACGTGGTGTAGTAGTTCCCTCAGATGGTGTTATGAGGGCCCGGTGTAGTAATTCCCCACAGATGGTAAAGCATGAGGGGCTCCCCGTGGTGTAGTAATTCCTCACAGATGGTGTTATGAGGGGCCCTATGTGGTGTAGTAATCTCACAGATGGTGAGGGGCCTCACGTGGTGTAGTAATCTCACAGATGGTGTTATGAGGGCCTCACGTGGTGTAGTAATCACAGATGGTGTGTGAGGGCCTCGTGGTGAGTCACTCCTCACAGATGGTGTTATGAGGGCCTCACGTGGTGTAGTAATTCCCACATACAGTGTGAGGGCCTCGTGGTGTAGTAATCCCTCACAGATGGTGTTATGGAGGGGCCTCACGTGGTGTAGTAATTCCACAGATGGTGTTATGAGGGCCTCACGTGGTGTAGTAACCTTCACATATGGTGTTATGAGGGGCCTCACGTGGTGTAGTAATTCCCCACAGATGGTGTTATATGAGTGAGGTGTGGTTCCAGGCCTTCCTATCGTAGACGGATTAACATCGCTGGTAGTTGGGTCTCACGGGCCGTTATCACTGGGTACCTGGGACCTCACTGTGTGAAAGGTCAACTTGGTACCACTGTTACTGTTGAGTTGTTCTCACTGACTTAAGCACTGTTCACCACTGTTCACCTCTGTTTAACACTGGTTCCATTTCTTCCTAAAATGAAATAGTAACTTCTGGCGTGAACTTGTTGATATTCCGGTGGGGAGGAGGGTTCAGGGAGGGGGTTGGTATGGGCCAATCATATCAGTTGACCTGGCTGCTACGAGAGGAGCGCCAGGTACGTTTTGACCCTGGTGGTCAAGGACGTGCGTGATTTTTAATAATACTAATAAATTAACGGTTTATTGAGAGCTTGGCAGCCAGAAGGCTGAAAATATACAGTTACATATTTGGGGAATGGGTTTCGAATTACAACAATATACAAGTAAATATAAGTGACACAAATAAGACATATATAATAACTAGATGGGGAAAAGCTCAAACCACAGTTCATTTCAACATAGTGACAGTGCAAGGAGTAGTGTTTACTGGGAGTGAATACACCGGTTTATTACAAGTTATTGATAATTTTACAATGGTTGGGACTGGGCTGTTCTTATAGCGACTGTCCGTGCACGTATGGGCTGGATGCGGTTGTGGTGTCGAACAGCACCTCGGACTAGGGATCTCAGGTGGTAGTAGGAGCCGGTGTCGAGGATGGTGTAGAAGCTTCTACCAAATTTGCAGATGAGGTCGTGGTGATGGTCAGTGAGAGTCGAAAGGGTCAGTGTGTTGAGCGCTCTTTGATATGTGGAGTAGGAAGGAGAGAATAATCTTGCATGCCCTCTTTGCACTTTTTTCTAGGTGTTTACGTTGTGTGTGGCATTTAGGAGGAAGACCAGGTGGGGGAGGCAGTAGGTGAGCTGGGAAGTGAATGTTGTGTAAACACTGAGGAGCTCTGGCAGGAGCCTGAGGACTTGAGTCGGCGGAGGAGGTGGAGACGGAAACTGAGGATTTTGACAACTTCACTGACGTGTGGTTTCCAATTTAGTTTGTTGTCTATGGTGACGCCGAGGAGCTTTGTGGAATCTACAACCTGGAGTGTGTTCCGACCTAGAGTAATGGAAGAGGTGGAAAA
>NW_024743663.1:0-46056 GCF_018991925.1 Homarus americanus
ACTCCCTGGTACTCCACTGACTCTCCCAGGCACACCTCTGACACTCCCCAGGCACACCTCTCCGATATTCCCAGGTACACCTCCGCTGGATATTCCCAGGCACACTCCGATACTCCCAGGCACACCTTGAGACTCTTGGCACTCCCAGACACTCTGCCACATCTGACACCCCAGGCACACCTAAAACTCCCAGGTACACCTCTGACACCTAGCACACCTCTGACACTGCTGGTATAATTCTCTGACAACCCAGGTACCCTGTGACACTCCCAGGCACACATCTCTGGACAATTCTGGTGCCATCTCTGACACTCCCCAGTTGGCTACACCTCTGACACTGCCAGGCACACCTCTGACAATCCCAGGTACCCGTGACACTCTCAGTCACATCTCTGACACCCCAGGCACACCCTCTGAAATTCCCAGGCACACCTCTGACACCCCAGGCACACCTCCTGACACTCCCAGGCACACCTCTGACACTCCCCAGGCACACCTCTGACACTTGCACATCTCTGACACTCCAGGTACACACTCTAAAACTGCCAGGTCTAATTCTCTGACAATCCTTGTGCATTCCCAGACACCCCAGGCACACCTCCGTCACCCTCAAGACCTCTGACACCTAAGGCACACCTCCGATTATTCTACAGGCACACTGATATCCTTGCACACCTCCTGATACCCCAGGCACACCCTTTGAGACCTTGTACCCACTGACACTCCCCTGGCACACCTCTGACATTCTGTGCCACCTGACACTCCCCAGCCACACCCTGACACTCCCAGGCACATCTGACACTCCCAGGTGTGCCACCCCTGTTTCTCCCAGGCACACCCTCTGACAACAACCAGGCACCCACCGACATCTCTGCACACTCCCTGACACTCCCAGGCACACGTCCGACAATAGCAGAGATGCCACACCTCTGACACTCCCAGGCACATCTCTGACACTCCCCAGGCACACCTCTCCACTCCCCAGGCACACCTCTGACACTCCTAGGCACTCCTCTGTCACCCTTGATACACTCCTAACACTCCCCAGGGACACCCTGACACTCCCAGGCACACTTTGACACTCCCCAGTACTCCACTGACATTCCCTGGCACACTTCTGACACTCCCAGGCACACTGCTGGACACTGCCAGGCACACCCGACACCCCACTCCACTGACATTCCTTGGCACACCTCTCTGACACTCCTGGTGCACACGTCCGACACCCCAAGCACACCTCTGGACACTTCCAGGTACACCTCTGGACCTCCCATTTACACTCTGACACCCCAGGCACACCTTGACACTCCCCTGCACTCCACCGACTCTCCCAGGCACACCCTGGACACCCCCAGGCACACCTCCGATATCTCTAGGCACACCTGATATTCCCAGGCACACCTCCGATACCCCAGGCACACCTTGAGACTCCCAAGCACCCCAGACACTCTAAGGCACATCTCTGACACCAGGCACACCCCCAAAAACCCCAGGCACACCCTCTGACACTTCCAGGCACACCTCTGACACTGCCAGGCATACCTCTGACAATCCCAGGCACCCTGTGACACTCTGTTACATCTCTCTGACACTCCTGCAGGCACACCTCCCTGAAATTCCCAGGCACACCTCTGACACCTCCCAGGCACACCTCTGACACCCCAGGCACACCTCTGACACTCCCCAGGCACACTCTGACACTCCCAGGCACATCTCTGACACTTCCAGGCACACCTCTAAACTGCCAGGTTCACCTCTGACAATCCCAGGTATTCCTGTGACACCCTGGTGCACACCTCCGCTCACCCTGGCACACCTCTGACACTCCCCAGGCACACTGATATCCTAAGGCACACCTCCTGATATTCTTGGTGCACACCTCCGATAATTTGTCTCTTTTGAGACTCTCAGGTACTCCACTGACACTCCCTGGCACACCTCTGACATTCCCCAGCCACACCTCCGACACTTGTGCTACACCCCTGACACTCCCAGGTACACACCTGACACAGTCCCAGGTACACCTCTGTTTCTCCCAGGCACACACCTGACACTCCCCAGGTACTCCACTGACATTCCCTGGCACACCCCTGACACCCTAGGCACACGTCCGGACAATAGCAGATACACCTCTGACACTTGGTACATCTCTGACAATTCCAGGCACACCTCTGACACCCCAGGCACACCTCTGACATTCCTAGGCACTCCCTCTGTCACCCTTGATACACCTCTAACACCCTGTGCACTGCTGACACTCCCCAGGCACACCGCTGACACTGCAAGTTACACCCAGACACTGCCAGGCACACCAGACACTGCCAGGCACACCCCAGACACCCCAGGCACACCAGACACTCCACAGCACCTGACACTCCAAGTGCACCTCTGACACTCCTAGGCAACGTCTGCACACCCCTGACACTCCCAATCACACCCATGACACTCCCCAGGCACACCTCCCACACCCCAGGCACACCCTGACACCCCAGGCACACTTCTCACACTCCCCAGGCACACCTGACACTCCCCAGGCACACCTCTGACACTCCAGGTACTCCTCTGACACCCCCTGGTACTCCCATGACACTCCCCAGGCACACCTCTGACACCCAGGTACACCTCTGACCCTGCCAGGCACACCTCTGACAATCCCCAGGCACTCCTGTGACACTCCCAGGCACACCTGACACTCCCCAGGCACACCTCTGACACTGCCAGGCACACCTCTGACAATCCCAGGCACTCTCTGACACTCCCCAGCACACCTCCGACACTCCCCAGTTACACCTCTGACACTCCCAGGCACACCTCCGATATTCCCCAGGCATACCCACCGATATTCCCAGGCACACCTCCGACATTCTGCAGCACACCTTTAGACTCCCCAGGCACCCCTGTGACACCCCAGGCACACTCTGACACCTCAGGCACACCCCAAAACCCCAGGCACCCTCTGACACTCCCCAGGCACACATCTGACACTCCCAGGCACATCTCTGACACTCCCAGGTACACCTCTTGACACTGCCAGGCACACCTCTGACAATCCCAGGCACCCTGTGACACCTCAGGCACATCTCTGACACCCCAGGCACACCCAGACACCCCAGGCACATCGCCGACACCCCAGACACACCTCTGACACTCCCCAAGCACACCTCCCTGACACCCTGGCAAGTGCGCCTCCATGACACACCCCCAGGCACACCCGACACCCCAGGCACACTTCACACCCCAGGCACACCTCCGACAAATCACAGGCACACCTCCTGGACACCCCAGGCACACCTCCGACACCTGCCACCTCTGACACTCCCAGGCACACCCCTGACACCCCAGGCACACCTCTGACACTCCCAGGCACACACCTCTGACACCCCAGGCACACCTCCGATATTCCATGGTACACCCTTGACACTTGGTGTACACCTCTGACACCCTAAGGCACACCTCCTCCTGATATTCCCAGGCACATCACCTCCGATACTCCCAGCAGGCACACCTTGAGACTCCCAGGCACTTCACTGACACTCTGGCATACACCTCTGACATTCCCCAGGCACGCTCTGACACAACTGCACACCTCTGTTATTACCAGGCACACCTGACACCCCAGGTCCGCCTCCGACACTCGCAGGCACAATCCCCTGACACCCCAGGCACACCTGGACACCCCCAGGCACACCTCTGACACCCCAGGCACACACCTCTGACACTCCCCAGGCACACCTCCCCACACCCCAGGCACACCTTGACACTCCCCAGGCACAGCCCACACCCAGGCACACCTCTGACAGTCCCAGGCACTCCACTGACATCTGTGCACACCTCTGACACTTGCACACGTCTGGACACTCCCAGACACACCTCTGACACTCCCCAGGTTCATCTCTGACACTCCCCAGGCACACCCTGACACCCAAGGCACACCTCTGACACCCGGAGGCACACCTCTGACACTCCAAGGCACATCTCCGGACACTCCCCAGAACACTTCTCACACTTCCAAGTACACCTCCGACACTCCCAGGCACATCTGTGACACTCCCAGTTACACTCTCACACTCTAGTTACACCTCCGACACTCCCAGGACAACTCCACAATTCCAGGTAAACCTCCGATACCCTGTAGGCACACCTCTCACACTCCCTGGGCACACCTCTGACACCCCAGGCACCTGTGACACCTCAGGCACATCTCTGACACTCCCCAGGCACACCTAGGAAATTCCCAGGCACACCCCTCTGACACTCCCAGGCACACCTCTGACACTCCCCAGCAGGCACACCTCTGACACCTGAGGCACACCCCTGACACTCTAGGTACCTCCTCTGTCACTCCCTGGATACACCCCACCATTCCAAGTGCACCCCTGACACTCCCAGGCACACCGCTGACACTGTCAGTCACACCCCAGACAATGCCAGGCACACCCCAGACACAGCCAGGCACACCCCAGCCACCCCAGGCACACCTCAGACACCCAAGGCGCACCCTCTGACACCCCAACCGCACCTCCTGACACCTGGTGCCACCAACCTCCACACTCTGGTGCTACACCCCAGACACCCCAGGCACACCGGGCTGACACCTAAGGCAACACCTCCTGACACCCCACACCCCAGACCCTGTGTCAACTGACACTTGCGCACACCTCTTACCCCCAGGCACACTCCGACAATCACAGGCACACCGACACCCCAGGCACACCCTCCGGACAATTCCAGGCACACCCTCTGACACCCCAGGCACAACCTGACACTCCCCAGGCACACTGGACACTCCCAGCAGGCACACCTCTGACACCCAGCACCAATGACATCCTGGCACACCACTGACACTACAGGCACACGCCTGACACTCCCAGATACACCTCTGACACTCCCCAGGCACACCCCTGACACCCCAGGCACACCTCTGACACCCCAGGCACTCCACTGACACTCCCCTGGCACACCCCTGACACCCCAGGCACACCTCTGACACCCCAGGCACACCCCAGGCATCCTGGTGCACACTCTCACACTCCCTAGGCACACCTCTGACACCTGGAGGCACCCACTGACACCCCTTGACACACCCCATCACACCCAGGCACCGCCGACACTCCCAGGCACACCGCCGACACTGCCAGTTACACCAGACACTGCCAGGTACACTGCTGACACTGCCAGGCACACCTCAGACACCCCAGGCACACCTCAGACACCTGGGAAGGCACCTCCTGACACTCCTCAAGTGCACCTCTGACACTCCCAGTCACACCTCTGACACTCCCAGGCACACCTCTGACACCCCAGGCACACCTCTGACACTCCAAGGCACACCCTCTGACACCTGGTGGCACACCTCTGACACCCCAAGCACTTCCACTGACATTCCCTGGCACACCCTGACACCCCAGGCACGTCCGACACTCCCTGCGCCACCCTCTGGACACCCCAGGCACACCTCTGACATTCTCAGGCACACCCTATTAACTCACAGGTACCCACTGACACCTTGGGCACACTCCCACACCTTGCACACCTCTGACACCACAGGCACACCTCTGACAATCCCAGGCACTCCTGTGACACTCCCAGGCACACCTCCGACACTCCCCAGGCACACCTCTGACACTCCCCAGGCACACCTCCGATATTCCCAGGCATACCTGATATTCCCAGGCACACCTCCACATGCCTAGGCACACCTTGAGACCCCCAGGCACCTGTGACACCCCAGGCACATTTCTGACACCTGCACACCCCCAAAACTCCCCAGGCACTCATGTGACACTCCCAGGCACATCTCTCTGGACACCTAAGGCACATCTCTGACACTTGCACACCTCTGACACTGCCAGGCACACCCCTGACAACCCAGGCACCCTGTGACACTCCTCAGGCATCCTTCATGCACCCTTGTGCGCCACCTCTGACACTCCCAGGCACACCTCTGACACTCCCAGGTACCTCTGTCACTCCCCTAATACACCTCTAACACTCCCAGGTGCACCGCTGACACTTAGGAGGCCACCGCTGACACCAAGCCACACCAGACAATGCCAGTGCACACCCCAGACACAGCCAGGCACACCTCAGACCCTCCCCAGGCACACCCCAGACACTCCATGTTCACTCTGACACTCCCCAAGCACCCCTGACACTCCTAGCACACGTCTGACTCCCAGGCACACCTCAGACACCTCTGCAACATCAGCTGACACTCCCAGATACACCTCTGACACTCCCCAAGCACACCCTGACATCCCAGGTGCACCTCCGACACCCTGGTGCACCTCCTGACCCCCAGGCACACCCTCACACTCCCCAAGCACACGGCCAGACACTCCCCAGGCACACCGCTGACACTCCCCAGGCACACCTCTGACAGTCCCAGGTACTCCACTGACATCCCGTGGCACACCTCTGACACTCCCAGGCACACGTCCGACACTCCCATCACAAACCCAACACTCCCAGGCACCCCTGTGACACTCCCCCTGGCACTTCTCTGACACTCCCAGGCACACCCCAGACACCCCAGGCACACCCCAGACACAGCCAGGCACACCCCAGACACCCCAGGCACACCCCCAGACACCCAAGGTTCACACCTCTGACACTCACAAGTGCACCTCTGACAACCCCAGGCACACGTCTGACACTCCCAGGCACACCCCAGACACTCCCAGGCACACTCTGACACTCCCAGATACACCTCTGACACTCCCCAAGCACACTCTGACACTCCAGGCACACCTCCGACACCCCCAGCACACCTCCGACACCCCAGGCACACTTCTTACACCCCAGGCACACCTCCGACAATCACAGGTACACCTCCGACACTCCCCAGGCACACTGACACCCAGGCACACCTCTGACACTCCCAGGCACACCTCTGACACCCCAGGTACACCCTCTGACACTCCCAGGCACACCTCTGACACTCCCCAGGCACACCTCCGACATTCCGGCACACCTCTGATACCCCAGGTACACTGCTGAGACTCACAGGACTCCACTGACACTCCCCTGGTACACCTCTGACAATCCCAGGCACACCTCCGACACCCCAGGCACACTTCTGACACCCCAGGCACACCTCCTGACAATCCCAGGTACACCTCCGACACTCCCCAGGCACACCTCCGACACCCCAGGCACACCTCCTGACACCCCAGGCACACCTCTGACACTCCCAGGCACACCTCTGACACTCCCAGGCACACCTCCTGACATTCCCAGGTACACCTCTGACATTCCAAGGCACACCCTGACACTCCCCAGGTACACTCTGGAGATCACAGGGACTCCACTGACACTCCTGGTACACCTCTGATAATCCCAGTTACACCTCTGACACTCCCAGGCACACCCCTGACACCCCAGGCACACCCTCTGACACTCCCAGGCACACCCTGACACTCCCAGGCACACCTCTGACACTCCCCAGGCACACCTCCTGACACCCCAGGCACACCTCCTGACACACCTGGCACACCCTGACACCCCAGGCACACCTCTGACACTCTGCACTCTGACACCCCAGGCACACCTCTGACACCCCCAGGCACACCTCTGACATCCCAGGTACACCTCCGACACCCCAGGCACACCTTGACACTCCCAGGCACTCACTGACACTCCCTGGCATACCCTCTGACATTCCCCAGGCACACCTCTGACACTCCTGCACACACACATTTGACACTCCCCAGGCACACCTCTGACACCCCCACACACCCCTGACAATCCCAGGCACACTTCTCACACCCCAGGTGCACACCCTCTGACACTCCCAGTGCACACCTCTGACACTCCCAGGCACACCTCTAACTCTAGGACACCTCTGACACCCCAGGCACCTTGACACTCCCCAGGCACTCCACTGACATTCCTAGGTACACCCTCTGACACTCCCAGGCACACTGCTGACACTGCCAGGTACACCTCCGACACTCCCAGGTACTCCACTGACATTCCCTGGCACACACCTCTGACACTCCCCAGGCACACGTCCGACACTCCCCAAGCACACCTCTGACACTTCCAGGCACACCTCTGACACTCCCAGGCACACCTCTGACACTCCGGCACACCTCTGACACCCCAGGCACACCTCTGACACTCCCAGGTACTCCCACTGATATTCCTTGTGCCACCTCTGACACCCCAGGCACACGTCCGACACTCCCAGATACACCTCTGACACTCCCCAGGCACACCTCCTGACACTCCCAAGCACACCTCTGACACTCCAGTGCACCTGACACTGAGGCACCTCCGACACCCCAGGCACACTTACACCCCAGGCACACCTCCGACAATCACTGGTACACTTGACACTCCAGGCACACCTGACAATCCCAGGCACACCTCTGACACCCAGGCACACCCCAGACACCCCAGGCACACCACACTCCCCAGACACACCTCTGACACCCCCAGGCACACCTCTGACATTCCCAGGCACACCCTCTGACACCCCAGGCACACCCGACACTCCCCAGGCACACCTCTGACACTCCCCAGGCACACCCTCTGACACCTCCGGCACACCTCTGACACCCCAGGTACACCTCTGACACTCCCAAGCACTCCACTGACATTCCCCTGCACACCTCTGACACTCCCAGGTGCACGTCCGACACCCCAGGCACACCTCTGACATCCCAGGCACACCTCTGACATTCTCAGGCACACCTTGACACCCAGGCACCAACCGACACCCCAGGACATCTCTGACACTCCAGGCACACCTCTGACACTCGCCAGGTACTGACAATCCCAGGTACCTTGACACCCCAGGCACACCTGACACTGGCACACCTGATATTCGGCACACCTCCGATACTCCCCAGGCACCTTGAGACCCCAAGCACCCCTGTGACACTCCCCAGGCACATCCCCTGACACTCCCAGGCACACCCCAAAACTCCCAGGCACACTCTGACACTTCCAGGCACACCTGACACTGCCAGGCATACATCTGACAATCCCAGGCACCCTGACACCCCAGTCACATCTCTGACACCCCCAGGCACACCCCTGACACCCCAGGCACACCTCCCACACCAGGCACACCCTGACACCCCAGGCACCTCTGACACTCGCCACACCTCTGACACTCTGCTCACCCTGAGACTCCAGGCACACCGCTGACACCCCAGGCACACCTGATATCCGGCACACCTGACACCCCAGGCACACATCTGAGACCCCAGACACTCCACTGACACCCCTGGTACACCTCTGACATTCCCCAGGTACGCCCTCTGACACTAGGCACACCTCTGTTATTTCCAGGCACACCTCTGACACTCCCAGGTCCGCCTCCCGACACTCTTAGGCACACCTCTGACACTCCCCAGGCACACCTCTGACAGTCCCAGGTACTCCACTGACATTCCGTGGTTCACCTCTGACACCCCAGGCACACGTCCCACACCCCCAGATCACACATCTGACACCTGCACATCTGTGACACTCCCAGGCACACCTCTGACACCCCAGGCACACCTCTGACACCTGAGGCACACCTGACACTCTGCACACCCGACACTCCCAGGAACACCTCCACACCCAGGCACACCTCCACTTCCCCAGGCACACCTCTGACACTCTGTCACACCTCAAACCCTAGTTACACCTCCGACACCCCAGGCACAACCCGACTCCCAGGCAAACCTCCGACACCCCAGGCACACCTCACACCCCCAGGCACACCTCTGACACTCCAGGCACTTGACACTCTCAGGCACATCTCTGACACTCCCAGGCACACCTCTGAAATTCCGGTGCACACCCCTGTCACCCCAGGCACACCCCTCTGACACATCCAGTTACACCTCTGACACTCCCAGGCACCACTGACATTCCTGGCACACCTCACACTCCCCAGGCACACCGCAAACACTCCCAGGTACACCTCTGACACCAAGCACACTTCTGACACTCCCAGGCATACCTCCGACACCCCAGGCACACCTCCGACACCAGGCACACCTAACTTCAGGCACACCTCCTGACACAGGCACACCTCTGACACCCCAGGCACACCTCCACAATCCCAGGGCACACCTGACACTCCCCAGGCACACCCCGACACTCCCCAGGCACACTTCACACTCCCAGGCACACCCTGATACTCCCAGGCACTGCTGACACCCCCAGGCACCCTGACACCCCAGGCACACCTCCTGACACTCCCAGGCACACCCTGACACCCCAGGCACACCTCTGACACCCAAGGCACACCCTGACACCCCAGGCACACCTCTGACACTCCCAGCACTCCACTGACATTCCCCTGCACACCTCTGACATTCCCAGGCACGCCTGACACCCCAGGCACACCTCTGTTTCCAGGCACACCTCTGACACTCCCAGGTCTGCCTCCTGACACTCGCAGGTACACCTGACACTCAGGCACACCTCTGACAGTCCCAGGCACTCCACTGACATTCCGTGGTTCACCTCTGACACCCAGGCACACGTCCTGACACCCCAGATACACCCCACACTCCCAGGCACATCTCTGACACACTCCCAGGCACACCTCTGACACCCCAGGTACACCCCTGACACCTGAGGCACACCTCTGACAGTCCCAGGCACACCTCCGACACTCCCAGGAACACTTCTCACACCCCAGGCACACCTCCGACACTCCCAGGCACACCCTGACACCCCAGGCACCTCTGACACCTGAGGCACACCTCTGACACTCCCAGGCACACCTCCGACACTCCTGCCACACTCTCACACCCCTAGTTACACCTCTCACACCCAAGCACACCTCCTGACACCCCAGGCACTCCTGTGACACCTGCACATCTCTGACACTCCCAGGCACACCCCTGAAATTCCCAGGCAAACCCTGACACCCCAGGTCCAGTTACACCTCTGACACTCCCAGGTACACCTCTGACACTCCTAGTACTCTGTCACCCTGATACACCGCTAACACTCCCAGGTGCACCGCTGACACTCCCAGGCACACTGCTGACACTGTTCACACCTCAGACAATGCCAGGTACACCTCAGACACCCAAGGTGCACCTCTGACACTCCCCATGCACACCTCTGACACCCCCAGGCACACGTCTGACACCCTGCACACCTATACACACCCCAGGCACACCGCTGACACCCCAGATACACCTCTGACACTCCCCAAGCACACCTCTGACATTCCCCAGGCACACCTCCGACACCCCAGAACACCCCGACACCCCAGGCACACTCACACCCCAGGCACACCTCCTGACACTCCCAGGCACACCGCTGACACCCAGGCACACCCCTGACACTCCCAGGCACACCTCTGACACCCAGGCACACCTCTCACACCCCAGGCACATCTCTGACACCCCAGGCACACCTCTGACACTCCCCAAGCACACCTCTGACACCCTGGTCACACCTCCGACACTCCTAGGTACACCTTCGATATTCCCAGGTACACCTGATATTCCAAGGTACACGTCTGACACTCCAGGCACACCTTTGAGACTCCAGGACACCACTGACACTCCCTGGTACACCTCTGACAATCCCAGGCACACCTTTGACACTCCCAGGTCCCATTCCACCCTGGCCACTCCCCAGGTACTCCACTGACATTCCTTGGCACACCTCTGACACTCCCAGGCACACGTCCGACACTCCCACACCTCTGACACCAGGCACACTCTGACACTTCCAGGCACACCTCTGACGCTCCCAGGCACACCTCTGACACCCCAGGCACACCTCTGACACTCGGTGACTCACCACATTCCTTGGCACACTGACACCTCAGGCACACGTCCGACACTCCAGATACACCTCTGACACCCCAGGCACACTGCAAACACTCCCAGGCACACCTCTGACACTCCCAGGCACACACCTCTGACACTAGGCATACCTCCGACACTACCAGGCACACTTCTACACTGGCACACCTCGACAATCCCAGGCACACCTCTGACACTCCCAGGCACACCCCAGACACTCCCAGATACACTCTCACACTCACAGGCACACCTCTGACACCCCAGGCACACCTCTGATACTCCCCAGGCACACCTCTGACACTCCCAGGCACACCTCCGATCCCCAGGCACACCTCTGGCACCCCAGGCACACCTCTGACACCTCAGGCACCCTCTGACACTCCCCAGGCACACCTCTGACACTACCAAGTACTCCACTGACATTACCTGCACACCTCTGACACAGGCGCACGTCCGACACTCCCAGGCACACCCTGACACTCCCAGGCACACCTCTGACATTCCCAGGCACACCCTTGATACTCCCAGGTACCCACTGACACTCCCAGGCACATCTCTGACACCCCAGGTACACCTCCTGACTGCCAGGTACCTTTGACAATCCAGGTACTCTGTGACACTTGGTGCACACCTCCGACACTCCCCAGGTACACCTCCGATATTCCCAGGCACACCTCGATACTCCAGGCCACCTTTGAGACTCCCAAGCACCCGTGACACTTGGTGCACATCTCTGACACCCTGGCACACCTCTAAAACCCCAGGCACACCTCCCTGACACTTCCAGGCACACCCCTGACACTGCCAGGCATACCCCGACAACCCAGGTACCCCAGACACCCCAGTCACATCTCTGGACACCCCAGGCACCTGACACTCCCAAGCACACCTCCGATACTCCCCAGGCACACTGACACCCAGGCACACCTCCTCACACCCCAGGCACTCCTGACACTCCCCTGTTTCACCCCTGAGACTCCCAGGCACACCCCGCTGACACCCCAGGCACACCTCGACATTCCCCAGGCACACCTGACACCCCAGCACACATTTGAGACTCCCCAGATACTTCACTGACACCCCTGGCATACCCTGACATTCCCCAGGCACGCCTCTGACACTCCCCAAGCACACCTCTGTTACCTTCCAGGCACACCTCTGACACCCCAGGTCCGCCTCCGACACTCTTAGGTCACCTCTGACACTCCGGTACACCTCTGACAGTCCCAGGCACTCCACTGACATCCGTGGTTCACCTCTGACACTCCAGGCACACGTCCGACACTCCAGACACACATCTGACACTGGCACATCTCTGACACTCCCAGGCACATCTCGACACCCCAGGCACATCTCTGACACTGGAGGCACACCTCTGACACTCCCCAGGCACACCTCCGACACCCCAGGAACACTCTCACACTCCCAGGCACACCTCCGACACTCCCAGGCACACTGACACTCCCAGTTACACTTCTCAAACTCCCAGTTGCACACCGACACTCCCAGGCAACCTGGCACTCCCCAGGTAAACCTCCGATACCTGCGGCACACCTCACACTCCCAAGCACACCTCTGACACTCCCAGGTACCCTCTGACACTCCCAGGCACATCTCTGACACTGGCACACCTCCTGAAATTCCCAGTTGCCACCTCTGACACCCCAGGCACACCTCTGACACATCCAGTTACACCTCTGACACTCGCCAGCCCACCAACATTCCTAGGTACACCTCTGACACTCCCAGGGCACACGTCCGACACTCCCAGACACAACTCTGACACTCCCAGGCACACCGCAACACTCCCCAGGCACACCTCTGACACTCCCAAGCACACTTCTGACACCCCAGGCATACCTCCTGACACCCCAGGCACACTTCCCCACACCCACAGGTACACCTCTTATACTCCCAGGTACACCCTCCACAATCACAGGCACACCTCTGACACTCCCCAGGTACACCTCCGACAATCCCAGGCACACCTCTGACACTCCCCAGGCACCTGACACACCCCACACTTCTCTACACTGCCAGGCACACCCTGACACTCCCAGGCACACCTCTGACACCCCAGGCACACCTCTGACACTCCCAGGCACACCTGACACTCCCAGGCACACGTCTGACACCCCCAGGCACACCTCTGACACCCAAGGCACACCCCTGACACCTCCCAGGCACACCTCCTGACACCCCAAGTACTCCACTGATATTCCCTGGTACACCTCTGACACTCCCAGGTACACGTCCGACACCCAGGTACACCTCTGACACCCCAGGCACACCTCTGACATTCTCAGGCACACCTCTGACACCCCAGGCACACCACTGACACTCCAGGTACATCTCTGACACTCCCAGGCACACCTCTGACACTGCCAGGCTACACCTCTGACAATCCCAGGTACCTTCTCACACCCTAGTCACACCTCCGACACCCCCAGGCACAACCTGACACTCCCCAGGTAAACCTCCGATAATCCTAGGTACACCCCTCACACTCCCAAGCACACCTCTGACACCCCAGGCATCCCCTGACACCTCAGGCACATCCTGACACCCCAGGCACACCTCTGACATTCCCCAGGTACACCTCCGACTCCCAGGCACACCTGACACCTGCACACCCCACTTGCACACCTCCGACACTCCCAGGCACACCGCTGACACTCCCCAGGCATACCCATGACACTCCCAGGCACACCTCTGACACCCCAGGCACACCTCTGACACTCCCAGGCACATCTCTGACACCCCAGGCACACCTCTGACACTCCCAAGCACACCTCTGACACTCCTGGCACACCTCCGACACTCCTAGGTAAACCTGATATTCCCAGGCACACTTCCGATATTCCAAGGTACACCTCTGATACTCCCCAGGTACACCTTGAGACTCACAGGACTCCACTGACACTCCCTGGCACACCTCTGACAATCCCAGCCACACCTCCGACACTCCCCAGTTACACCCCTGACACTCCCCAGGCACACCTCTGACACTCCCCAGGCACACCTCTGATACTACCTGGTACACTTCTGACACTCCCAGGCACACCTCTCCGATACTCCCAGGTACACCCTGATACTCCCTGGCACACCTCTGACACTCCCAGGCACTCCTCTGACACTCCCTGTTTCACCTCTGAGACTCCCCATGCACACCTATGACAATCCCAGGTACACCTCCGATATTCCCAGGCACACCTGATACTCCCCAGGCACACCTTGAGACTTGGCACTCCACTGACACCCTGGCATACCTCTGACATTCCCAGGCACACCTCTGACACCTGCACACCATCTGACACTCCAGGCACACCTGACACCCCAGGCACACCCAGACAACCCCAGGCACACTCTCACACTCTTGCACACCTGACACCCACGCACACCTCCCCATCACACTGCCAGGCACAACCTCTGACACCCCAGGACACCTCTGACACCCCCAGGCACACCTCCTGACACTCCCAGGTACACACTGCTGACACTGCCAGGCACACCTCCGACACTGCCAGGCACTCCACTGACATTCCTTGGTACACCTCTGACAATCCCAGGCACACGTCCGACACTCCCAAGCACACCTCCTGACACTTCTGAGGTACACCTCTGACACTCCCAGGCACACCTCTGACACTCCCAGGCACACCTCCGACACTCCCAGGAGCACTCCCAGGTACACCTCCGACACTCCCAGGCACACCTCTGACACTCCCCAGTTACACTTCTCACACTCCTAGCTACACCTCCGACACTTGCACCTGACACTCCCAGGTAAACCTCCTGATACCCTAGGCACACTCTCACACTCAAGCACACTGACACTCCCAGGTACCCCTGACACTCTCAGGCACATCTCTGACACCCCAGGCACACCTCTGAAATTCAGGCAACCTCTGACACCCCAGGCACACCTCTGACACATCCAGTTACACCTCTGACACTCCCAGGCACACCTCTGCACACTCCCAGGCACTCTGTCACCCCTGATACACCCCAACACTCCCAGCACAGCTGACACTCCCAGGCACACCGCTGACACTGTCAGTCACACCAGACAATGCCAGGCACACCTCAGACACTCCAAGCACCTCCGACACCCCAAGTGCACCTCTGACACCCCAGGCACAGTCTGACACCAGGCACACCCCTGACACCCCGGCACACTGACACTCCCAGACACACCCTGACCCCCAAGCACACCTCTGACATTCCCCAGGCACACCTCTGACACTCCCCAGGCACACCTGACACTCCCAGGCACACTCTCTCACACTCCCCAGGCACACCTCCGACACTCCCAGGCACACCGCCACACCCCAGGCACACCTCTGACACCCCAGGCACACACCTCTGACACTCCCCAGGCACACCTCTGACACCCCAGGCACATCTCTGACACTCCCAGGCACACCTCTGACACTCCCAAGCACACCTCTGACACCCCTGGTACACCTCTCCGACACCCCAGGTACACCTTCGATATTCCCAGGCACACCTCCGATATTCCAAGGTACACGCCTGATACTCCCCAGGCACACCTTGAGACTCACAGGACTCCACTGACACCCCTGGCACACCTCTGACAATCCCAGTTACACCTCCGACACTCCTAGTTACACCCCTGACACTCCCAGGCACACCCTGACACTCCCAGGCACACCTCTGATACTACCAGGCACACTTCTGACACTCCCAGGCACACCTCCGATAATCCCAGGCACACCTCTGATACCCCCTGGCACACTCTGACACTACCCCAGGCACCCTCTGACACCCTGTTTCACCTCTGAGACCCCATGCACACTTCATGACAATCCCAGGCACACCTGATATCCCAGGCACACTCCAACACCTCCAGGCACACCTTGAGACCCCAGGCACTCCACTGACACCCCCTGCATACCTCTGACATCCCAGGCACACCTCCTCACACACCCCTGCCACACCTTGACACCCTGTGCACACCTGACACCCCAGGCACACCCCAGACAATCCCAAGTACACTTCTCACACCCCAGGCACACCTCTGACACTCCCCACTGCACACCCCTGACACTGCCAGGCACACCTCTGACACTCCCAGGACACCCTCTGACACTCCCCAGGCACACCTTGACACTCCCCAGGTACCCACTGACATTCCCTGGTACACCTCTGACACTCCCCAGGCACACTGCTGACACTGCCAGGCACACCTCCGAAACTCCCAGGTACTCCACTGACATTCCTTGGTACACCTCTGACACCCCAGGCACACGTCCAGACACTCCCCAAGCACACCTCTGACACTTCCAGGCACACCTCTGACACTCCCCAGGCACACCTCTGACACTCCCAGGCACACCCTGACACTCCCCAGGCACACTCCTGACGCCCCAGGTACACCTCTGACACTCCCGGGCCACCCCTGACACTCCCAGGCACTCCACTGACATTCCTTGGCACACCTCTGACACTCTCAGGCACACGTCCGACACTCCCAGATACACCTCTGACACTCCCCAGGCACACCGCAAACACTCCCAGGCACACCTCTGACACTCCCAAGCACACCTCTGACACCCCAGGCATACCTCCGACACCCAGGAGGCACACCTGACACTCCCAGGCACACTCCTACACTCCCAGGCACACCCCGACAATCCCAGGCACACCTCTGACACCCCAGGTACACCCCAGACACCCCAGGCACACCTCACACTACAGGCACACCCTGACACCCCAGGCACACCTCCTGACACCCCAGGCACACCTCTGACACTCCCAGTTACACCTCAAACCTCCTAGTTACACCTCCGACACTCCCCAGGCACAACCCGCACTCCCAGGTAAACCTCCGATACTCCCAGGCACACCCCTCACACTCCCAAGCACACCTCTGACACTCCAGGCACCCTGTGACACTCCCCAGGTACATCTCTGACACCCCAGGCACACCTCTGACACTACCAAGCACTCCACTGACATCCCTGGCACACCTCTGACACCCCAGGTGCACGTCCGACACCCCAGGCACACCTCTGACACTCCCAGGCACACCTCTGACATTCTCAGGCACACCTTTGATACTCCCGGGCACTCCACTGACAATCCCAGGCACATCTCTGACACTCCCAGGCACACCTCTGACACTGCCAGGTACACCTTTGACAATCCCAGGTACTCATGTGACACTCCCCAGGCACACTCCTGACACCCCAGGCCTCCGATATTCCCAGGCACACCTCCTGATACCCCCAGGCACACCTTGAGACTCGCCACCCTGTGACACCCCAGGCACATCTCTGACACTCCCAGGCACACCCCAAAACTCCCAGGCACACCTCTGACACCAGGCACACCCCTGACACTGCCAGGTATACCTGACGATCCCAGGCACCCCTGCACTCCAGCCACATCTCTGACACCCCAGGCACACCTTGACACCCCAAGCACACCTCCGATACCCCAGGCACACCTCTGATACCCCAGGCACACCTCTCACACTTGCAATCCTCTGACACTCCTTGTCTCACCCTGAGACTCCAGGCACACTGCTGACACTGGTACACCTCCTGATATTCCAGGTACACCTCCTGATACTCCCAGTACACATTTGAGACTCTCAGATACTTCACTGACACTCCCTGGCATACTCTGACATTCCAGGCACGCCTCTGACACTGCCAGGCACACCTCTGTTATTTCCAGGCACACCTCTGACACCCCAGGTCCGCCTCCAGACTCTTAGGTACACCTGACACTCCCAGGCACACCTCTGACAGTCCCAGGTACTCCACTGACATTCCTGTGGTTCACCTCTGACACCCCAGGCACACGTCCGACACTCCCAGACACACATCTGACACCCCGAGGCACATCTCTGACACCCCAGGCACATCTCTGACACTCCCAGGCACACCCTGACACCTGAGGCACACCTCTGACACTCCAGGTACACCTCCGACACTCCCAGGAACACTTTCACACCCCAGGCACACCTCCGACACCCAGGTACACCTCTGACACTCCCAGTTACACTTCTCAAACCCCTAGTTACACCTCCGACACTCCCCAGGTACAACTCCGGCACCCCAGGTAAACCTCCGATACCCTAGGCACACCTCTCACACCCCAAGCACACCTCTGACACTCCCCAGGCACTCCCTGACACTCTCAGGCACATCTCTGACACTCCCCAGGCACACCTCTGAAATTCCCCAGGCACACCTCTGACACTCCCAGGCACACCTCTGACACATCCAGTTACACCTCGACACCCCAGGCACTCACCACTGACATTCCTTGCACACTGACACTCCCAGGTACACGTCCGACACTCCCAGATACACCTCTGACACTCCCCAGGCACACTGCAACACTCCAGGTACACCTCTGACACTCCCAGTCACCCTTCTCACACCTAGTTACACCTCCGATACTCCCAGGCACAACTCCGACACTCCCAGGCAAACCTCCGACACCCTAGGCACACCTCTCACACCCAAGCACACCTCTGACACTCCCCCAGGTACCCCTGACACTCTCAGGCACACTTGACACCCCAGGTACACCTCTGAAATTCCCAGGCAAACCTCTGACACCCCAGGCACACCTCTGAAACATCCATACACCTGACACTCCCAGGTACACCTCTGACACCCCTAGGCACCCTCTGTCACCCTGATACACCTCCTAACACTCCCAGGCACACTCCCCAGGCACCTGCTGACACTGGCCAGTTACACCAGACAATGCCAGGTACACCCCAGACACAGCCAGGAACACCCTCACACACCCAGTGCACACCCTCAGACACTCCCAGGTACACCGCTGACACTCCCCAGATACACCCTGACACCCCAGGTACATCTCTGACATTCCCCAGGCACACCACACCCCAGGCACACCTCCGACACCCCAGGCACACCTCTCACACTCCCCAGGCACACTCCTTACACCCAGGCACACCTCCGACAATCTCCGGTACACCCTCTGACACCCCCAGGCACACCTGACATCCCAGGCACACCTCTGACACTCCCAGGACACACCCCTGACACCCCAGGTACACCTCTGACACTCCCAGGCACACCCTGACACTCCCCAGGCACACCTCTGACACTCCCCAGGCACACCTCCTGACACCCCAGGTACACCTCCGACACCTCCAGGTACACTCCTGACACCTCCAGGCACACCTCTGACACTCCAAGGCACCCCTGACACTTGCAGTACACCTCTGAGACACCCCAAGTACTCCACCGACATTCCCTGGCACACCTCTGACACTCCCAGCACCTCCGACACTCCCAGGTACACCTCTGACACCCCAGGTACACCTCTGACACTCCCAGGCACACCCTGACACTCCTGCACTCCTCTGACACCCCAGGCACACCTCTGACACTCCCAGGCACACCTGACACTCCCAGGCACACCTCTGACAATCCCAGGTACACCTGCTGACACTCCCAGGCACACCTCTGACACTCCCAGGCACACCACGACACTCCCAGTACACCTCCGATATTCCCAGGCACACCTCCGATATTCCCAGGCACACCTCTGATACTCCCCAGGTACACCTTGAGACTCCCAAGCACTCCCAGACACTTGCACATCTCTGACACCAGGCACACCTCTAAACCCCAGGCACACCCTGACACTCCCAGGTACACCTCTGACACTGCCAGGCATACCTCTGACAATCCCAGGCACCTGACACTCCCAGTCACATCTCTGACACCCCAGGCACACCTCTGACACCCCAGGCACACCCTCTGACACTCCCAGGCACACCTCCGATACCCCAGGCACACCTCTGACACTCCCAGGCACACTCCTGACACTCCCAGGTACCCTCTGACACTCCCCTGTACACCCTCTGAGACTCCCAGGTACACCTCTGACACCCCAGGCACACCTGATATTCCCAGTACACCTCCTGAAATTCTCCGTACACATTTGAGACTCCAGATACTTCACCCCAACCTCCAAACCCCTCTCATTACATTTCCCAGGTACACCTCTGACACTCCCAGGTCACCTCCGACACTCCCAGGTACACCTCTGACACTCAGGTACCTCTGACAGTCCCAGGTACTCCACTGACATTCTGGTCACCTCTGACACTCCCAGGTACCCCGTCCGACCTCCCAGATACACCTGACACTCCCAGGTACATCTTCCAGCTCCCAGGTACCTCGACACTCCCAGGTACACCTCTGACATTCCAGGTACACCTCCGACACTCCAGGTACACCACTCGACCTCCCAGGTACACTTCTCACCTCCCAGGTACCTCCGACACTCCCAGGTACACCTCCCCAACCTCCAGGTACACCTCCCTGACACTCAGGTACACCTCTGACCTCCCAGGTACCTCCTGACACTCAGGTACACCTCCGACACTCCCAGGTACACCTCTGACACTCCCAGGTACACCTCTGACACTCAAGGTACACCTCCTGACCTCCCAGGTACACCTCTGACACTCCCAAGTACTCACTGACATTCCTGGTACACCTCTGACACTCCCAGGTGCGATCCGACACTCCCAGGTACACCTCTGACACTCCCAGGTACCTCTGACATTCTCAGGTACACCTTTGATACTCCCCAGGTACTCCACCACACTCCAGGTACATCTCTGACACTCCCAGGTACACCTCTGACACTGCCAGGTACACCTCTGACAATCAGGTACTCCTCTGACACTCCCAGTTACACCTCTGACACTCCCAGGTACACCTCTCACGACACTCCAGGTACCCTGATACTCCCAGGTACACCTCCGATACTCCCAGGTACACCTCTGATACTCCCAGGTACACCTCTGACCTCCCAGGTACTCCTCCTGACACTCCCCTGTTTCCCTCTGAAACTCCCAGGTACCTCCGATACTCCCAGGTACCTTTCAGACTCCCAAATGCATCCTCCTTGACACTCCCAGGTACATCTCTGACACTCCCAGGTGCCACCTCTAAAACTCCCAGGTACACCTCCTGACACTTCCAGGTACCCCTGACACTCCAGGTATCCTCTGATAATCCCAGGTACTCTGTGACATCAGGTACATCTCTGACACTCCCAGGTACACCACCATCCCAGGTACTCCTCTGACACTCCCAGGTACCCTCCGTGCTCAGGTGCACCTCTGACACTCCCAGGTACCTTCCGTGTTCCCAGGTACACCTCCGATACTCCCAGGTACACATTTGAACTCCCAGATACTTCACTGACACTCCCTGGTATACCTCTGACTATTCCCAGGTGACGCCTCTGACACTCCCAGGTACACCTCTGTTATTTCCAGGTACACCTCTGACCAACCTCCCAGGTCCACCTCCCGACACTCGCAGGTACACCTCTGACACTCCCAGGTACACCTCTGACAGTCCCAGGTACTCCACTGACATTCCGTGGTTCACCTCCTGACACTCCCAGGTACCAGTCCGACACTCCCAGATACACCTCTGACACTCCCAGGTACATCTCTGACACTCCCAGGTACACCTCTCCACTCCCAGGTACACCTCTGCATTCCCAGGTACACCTCTGACACTCCCAGGCTACACCTCCGACACTCCCAGGTACACCTCTGACACTCCCAGGTACACCTCCGACACTCCCAGGTACACCCTGACCTCCCAGGTACCTCTGACACTCCCAGGTACACCTCTGACACTCCAGGTGCCTCTGACCTCCCAGGTACACCTCCATGCTCCCAGTACACCTCTGACCTCCCAGGTACACCTCCCTGACACTCAGGGGTACACCTCTGACACTCCCAGGTACACCTCTGACACTCCCAGGTACTCACCCCATTCCCTGGTACACCTCCCAGTGACTCCCAGGTACACCTCCGACACTCCCAGGTACACCTCTGACCTCCCAGGTACACCTCTGACATTCTCAGGTACCTCTGACACTCAGGTACTCTCTGACACTCCCAGGTACATCTCTGACACTCCCAGGTACACCTCTGACACTGCCAGGCACCTCCTACAATCCCAGGTACTCCTGTGACACTCCAGTTACATCTGACACTCCAGGTACCTCTGACACTCCCAGGTACACCTCTGACACTCAGGTACACATCTCCGATACTCCCAGGTACCTCTGATCTCAGGTACACCTCTGACACTCCCAGGTACTCCTCTGACACTCCCTGTTTCACCTCTGACACTCCCAGGTGCGTCCGACACTCCCAGGTACACCTCTGACACTCCCAGGTACACCTCTGACATTCCTCCAGGTACATTTGAGACCCCAGGTACTTCACTGCTCCCTGGTATACCTCTGATATTCCCAGGGACGCCTCACACTCCCAGGTACACCTCTGTTATTCCAGGTACACCTCTCGACCCCAGGTCCGCCTCCGACTCGCAGGTACAACTTCGACACTCCCAGGTACCTCTGCCTCCAGGTACCTCCTGACCTCCCAGGTACATCTGACACTCCCAGGTACACCTCTCACACTCCCAAGTACACCTCTGACACTCCCTGGTACACCTCCGACACTCCCAGGTACACTTCCGACACTGCCAGGTACACTTCTTACACTCCCAAGTACACCTCTGACACTCCCAGGTACACCTCTGACACTCCCAGGTACACCTCTGACACTCCCAATTACTCCACTGACATTCCCTGGCACACCTCTGACACTCCCAGGTGCACGTCCGACACTTCCAGGTACACCTCTGACACTCCCAGGTACACCTCTGACATTCTCAGGTACACCTTTGACACTCCCAGGTACTCCACTGACTCTCCCAGGTACACCTCTGACACTCCCAGGTACACCTTCGATATTCCCAGGTACACCTCCGATATTCCCAGGTACACCTCCGATACTCCCAGGTACACCTTTGAGACTCCCAAGTACTCCTGTGACACTCCCAGGTACATCTCTGACACTCCCAGGTACACCTCTAAAACTCCCAGGTACACCTCTGACACTTCCAGGTACACCTCTGACACTGCCAGGTATACCTCTGACAATCCCAGGTACTCCTGTGACACTCCCAGGTACATCTCTGACACTCCCAGTTACACCTCTGAAACTGCCAGGTACACCTCTGACAATCCCAGGTACTCCTGTGACACTCTCAGTTACATCTCTGACACTCCCAGGTACACCTCTGAAATTCCCAGGTACACCTCGGACACTCCCAGGTACACCTCTGACACTCCCAGGTACACCTCTGACACTCCCAGGTACACCTCTGACACTCCCAGTGTATGATATATATGGACACAAAGTAGTACCTTCAGCTGTATATTGTTATATTACTATTATTAATTATGTATAGTAAAGTATTACAGAACATGTATTAATTCTATGTAATATTCTATTTATTGTGCACCATATTATGTATATAAATTATCACATTTATACTTTATGTATTCAGCTTGTGAATGCTGGCATCTGTATAGGCCAGCGCGTAGTAATACATAGATAGATGTAGAGGTAGTTAAGACCGAGTCCTGGTGGCGTGCCCACAGGCTTCCTGGTCCTACTGTAATATATCTCCCGTACGAGAATAGAACCTACTTTTAAAGACAACAAGTGTTTGTATATACCCTCAGTAATATAGAACATTCTTTGGGTATCTGGCAATACGCTAGACCCAGGTACATCTTTGACACTTCCAGGTACACCTCCGACACTGCCAGGTTCACCTCTGACAATCCCAGGTATTCCTGTGACACTCCCAGGTACACCTCCGTCACTCCCTGGTACACCTCTGACACTCCCTGGTACACCTCCGATATTCCCAGATACACCTCCGATATTCCCAGGTACACCTCCGATACTCCCAGATACACCTTTGAGACTCCCAGGTACTCCACTGACACTCCCTGGTACACCTATGACATTCCCAGGTACACCTCTGACACTCCCAGGTACTCCTCTGACACTCCCTGTTTCACCTCTGAGACTCCCAGGTACACCTCTGACACTCCCTGATACACCTCCGATATTCCCAGGTACACCTCCGATATTCCCAGGTACAACTCCGATATTCCCAGGTACACCTCCGATACTCCCAGGTACACCTTTGAGACTCCCAAGTATTCCTGTGACACTCCCAGGTACATCTCTTACACTCCCAGGTACACCTCTAAAACTCCCAGGTACACCTCTGACACTGCCAGGTACACCCCTGACACTGCCAGGTATACCTTTGTCAATCCCAGGTACTGCTGTGACACTCCCAGTTACATCTCTGACACTCCCAGGTACACCTCTGACATTCCCAGGTACACCTCTGACACTCCCAGGTACATCTCCGATACTCCCAGGTACACCTCTGATACTCCCAGGTACACCTCTGACACTCCCAGGTACTCCTCTGACACTCCCTGTTTCACCTCTGAGACTCCCAGGTACACCTCTGACACACCCAGGTATACCTCCGATATTCCCAGGTACACCTCCGATACTCCCAGGTACACCTTTGAGACTCCCAGGTACTTCACTAATACTCCCTGGTATACCTCTGATATTCCCAGGTACGCCTCTGACACTCCCAGGTACACCTCTGTTATTCCCAGGTACACCTCTGACACTCCCAGGTCAGCCTCCGACACTCGCAGGTACAACTTCGACACTCCCAGGTACACCTCGGACACTCCCAGGTACACCTCTGACACTCCTAGGTACACCTCTGACACTCCCGACACCCTGCCCACCCCCCAGGTACACCTCTGACAGTCCCAGGTACTCCACTGACATTCCGTGGTTCACCTCTGACACTCCCAGGTACGTCCACACTCCCAGATACACCTCTGACACTCCCAGGTACATCTGACACTCCATGTACACCTCGAACTCCCAGGTACACCTCCCTCAGGTACACCTCTGACCTCCAGGTACACCTCCGACCTCCCAGACACTTCTCACCTCCTAGTTACACCTCTGACACTCCCAGGTACACCTCTGAAATTCCCAGGTACACCTCCGACACTCCCAGGTAAACCTCGACACTCCAGGTACACTTCTCACACTCCCAGGTACACCTCCGACACTCCCAGATACTGCTGACCTCCAGGTACACCTCTGACACTCCCAGGTACCTCTGACACTCCAGGTACACCTCTGACCTCCCAGGTACATCTTTGACCTCCCAGTGCACCTCTCACTCTCAGTACCTCTGACCTCCACAACTCCGACACTCCCAGGTACACCTCCGACACTCCCAGGTACCTTCTTACGCTCCAAGTACACCTCTGACACTCCCAGGTACACCTCTGACACTCCAGGTACACCTCTGACACTCCCAAGTACTCACTGACATTCCTGGTACACCTCTGACACTCCCAGGTGCACGTCCGACACTCCAGGTCACACCTCTGACACTCCCAGGTACACCTCTGACATTCTCAGGTACACCTTTGACCTCCAGGTACTCCACTGACATTCCAGGTACCTCTGACACTCCCAGGTACACCTCCGATATTCCCAGGTACACCTCCGATATTCCCAGGTACACCTCCGATACTCAGGTACACCTTTGAGACTCCCAAGTACTCCTGGCACTCCAGGTACATCTCGACACTCCCAGGTACACCTCTAAAACTCCCAGGTACACCTCTGACTTCAGGTACTCCACTGACATTCCCAGATCCTCTGACAATCCCAGGTACACCTCCGATATTCCCAGAACCTCCGATATTCCCAGGTACCTCCGATACTCCCCCCCAGAGACTCCCAAGTACTCCTGTGACACTCCATGTACATCTCTGACACTCCCAGGTACACCTCTAAAACTCCCAGTTACACCTCTGACACTGCCAGTACACCTCTGACAATCCCAGGTACTCCCTGTGACACTCTCAGTTATCTGACACTCCAGGTACACCACTGAAATTCCAGGTACCTCGGACACTCAGGTACACCTCTGACACTCCAGGTACACCTCGAGCCTCAGGTCACCTCTAACACACCCAGGTACATCTTTGACACTTCCAGGTACACCTCCGACACTGCCAGGTTCACCTCTGACAATCCCAGGTACCTGTGACACTCCAGGTGCACACACTCCGCACTTTGCACCTCTGACCTCCCAGGTACCTCCGTATTTCCCAGGTACCTCGATATTCCCAGGTACACCTCAATACTCCAGGTACACCTTTGAGACTCCAGGTACTCCACTGATACTCCTGGTACCTCTGACATTCCCAGTTACACCTCCGACACTCCCAGTTACACCCTGACCCCAAGTGCACATCAGCACTCCAGGTACACCTCTGTTTCTCAGGTACCTCCTGAGCACTCCCAGGTACTCCACTGACATTCCCTGGTACACCTCTGACACCCCTAGGTACACGACAACAATAGCAGATACACCTCCTGACACTCCCAGGTACATCTCTGACACTCAGGTACCTCTGACACTCCCAGGTACACCTCTGACACTCTAGGTACTCCTCTGCTCCTTGATACACCTCTAATACTCCCAGGTGCACCGCTGAGACTCCCAGGTACACCGCTGACACTGCAAGTTACACCTCAAACACTGCCAGGTACCTCAGACACTGCCAGGTACCTCAGACGCTCCCAGGTACCTCGAACCTCAGGTGCTCCTCTGACACTCCCAAGTGCCTCTGACCTCCCTAGGCACACTGACACTCCCAGGTAAACCTCCGATACTCCTAGGTACACCTCTCACTCCCCAAGTACACCTCTGACACTCCAGGTACTCCTGTGACACTCTCAGGTATCTCTGACACTCCCAGGTACACCTCTGAAATTCCAGTGCCTCCGACACTCCAGGTAAACCTCCGACACTCCAGGTACCTTCTCACACTCCAGGTACACTCCCAGGTACACCGCTGACACTCCCAGGTACACCTCCTGACACTCCCAGGTACACCTCGACCTCCCAGGTACACCTCTGACACTCCAGGTACATCTTCAGCCTCCCAGGTACACCTCCACTCCCAAGTACACCTCTGACACTCCTATACACCTCAACACTCCCAGGTACACCTCCGACACTCCAGGTACACTTCTACGCTCAAGTACACCTCTGACCTCAGGTACCTCTGACCTCCCAGGCCTCTGACACTCCATCTCCACTGACATTCCCTAGTACACCTCTGACACTCCCAGGTGCACGTCCGACACTCCCAGGTACACCTCTGACCTCCCAGATCCTCTGACATTCTCAGGTACACCTGACATTCCAGTACTCCACTGACCTCCCAGGTCATCTCTGACACTCCCAGGTACACCTCTAAAACTCCCAGGTACACCTCTGACACTTCAGGTACACCTCTGACACTGCCAGAATACCTCTGACAATCCAGGTACTCCTGTGACACTCTAGGTACATCTGACATCCCATCATCTCTGCGGCCTCCAGGTACATCTCTGACACTCCCAAGTACACCTCTAAAACTCCCAGGTACACCTCTGGCACTTCCAGGTACACCTCTGACACTGCCAGGTATACCTCTGACAATCCCAGGTACTCCTGTGACACTCTCAGTTACATCTCTGACACTCCCAGGTACACCTCTGAAATTCCCAGGTACACCTCTGACACTCCCAGGTACATCTCTGACACTTCCAGGTACACCTCTAAAACTGCCAGTTTCACCTCTGACAATCCCAGGTATTCCTGTGACACTCCCAGGTACACCTCCGTCACTCCCTGGTACACCTCTGACACTCCCAGGTACACCTCCGATTTTCCCAGGTACACCTCCGATATTCCCAGGTACACCTCCGATACTCCCAGGTACACCTTTGAGATTCCCAGGTACTCCACTGACACTCCGTGGTACACCTCTGACATTCCCAGTTACACCTCCGACACTCACGGTTACACCCCTGACACTCCCAGGTACACATCTGACACTCCCAGGTAAACCTCTGTTTCTCCCAGGTACACCTCTGACACTCCCAGGTACTCCACTGACATTCCCTGGTACACCTCTGACACTCCTAGGTACACGTCCGACAATAGCAGATACACCTCTGACACTCCCAGGTACATCTCTGACACTCCCAGGTACACCTCTGACACTCCCGGGTACACCTCTGACACTCCTAGGTACTCCTCTGTCACTCCTTGATACACCTCTAACACTCCCAGGTGCACCGCTGACACTCCCAGGTACACCGCTGACACTGCAAGTTACACCTCAGCCACTGCCAGGTACACCTCAGACACTGCCAGGTATACCTCAGACACTCCCAGGTACACCTCAGACACTCCAAGGTGCATCTCTGACACTCCCACTGCACCTCTGACACTCCTAGGCACACCTCTGACACTCCCAGGTATACCTCAGACACTCCCAGGCACACTGCTGACATTCCCAGGTACACCGCTGACACTCCCAAGTACACCTCTGACACTCCCAGGTACACTTCTCACACTCCCAGGTACACCTCCGACACTCCCAGGTACACCGCTGACACTCCCAGGTACACCTCTGACACTCCTAGGTATTCCTCTGACACTCCCTGGTACTCCACTGACATTCCCTGGTACACCGCTGACACTCCCAGGTACACCTCTGACACTCCTAGGTATTCCTCTGACACTCCCTGGTACTCCTCTGACACTCCCAGGTACACCTCTGACACTGCCAGGGACACCTCTGACAATCCCAGGTACTCCTGTGTCACTCCCAGGTACACCTCCGACACTCCCAGGTACACCTCTGACACTCCTAGGTACACCTCAGATATTCCCAGTTACACCTCCGATATTCCCAGGTACACCTCTGATGCTCCTAGGTACACCTTTGAGACTCCCAGGGACTCCACTGACACTCCCTGGTACACCTCTGACAATCCCAGTTACACCTCCGACACTCCCAGTTACACCCCTGACACTCCCAGATACACATCTGACACTCCCAGTTACACCTCTGATACTCCCAGGTACACCTCTGACACTCCCAGGTACACCTCCGATACTCCCAGGTACACCTCTGATACTCCCAGGTACACCTCTGACACTCCCAGGTACTCCTCTGACACTCCCTGTTTCACCTCTGAGACTCCCAGGTACACCTCTGAAACTCCTAGGTACACCTCAGATATTCCCAGTTACACCTCCGATATTACCAGGTACACCTGCGATACTCCCAGGTACACCTTTGAGACTCCCAGGTACTTCACTGACTCTCCCTGGTATACCTCTGACATTCCCAGGTACGCCTCTGACACTCCCAGGTACACCTCTGTTACTCCCAGGTACACCTCTGACACTCCCAGGTCCGCCTCCGACACTCACAGGTACAACTTCGACACTCCCTGGTACACCTCGGACACTCCCAGGTACACCTCTGACACTCCTAGGTACACCTCCGATACTCCCAGGTACACCTTTGAGACTCCCAGGTACTCCACTGATACTCCCTGGTACACCTCTGACATTCCCAGTTACACCTCCGACACTCCCAGTTACACCCCTGACACTCCCAGGTACACATCTGACACTCCCAGGTACACCTCTGTTTCTCCCAGGTACACCTCTGACACTCCCAGGTACTCCACTGACATTCCCTGGTACACCTCTGACACCCCTAGGTACACGTCCAACAATAGCAGATGCACCTCTGACACTCCCAGGTACATCTCTGACACTCCCAGGTACACCTCTGACACTCCCAGGTACACCTCTGACAAACCTAGGTACTCCTCTGTCACTCCTTGATACACCTCTAACACTCCCAGGTGCACCGCTGACACTCCCAGGTACACCGCTGACACTGCAAGTTACACATCAGACACTGCTAGGTACACCTCAGACACTGCCAGGTACACCTCAGACGCTCCCAGGTACACCTCAGACACTCCAAGGTGCACCTCTGACACTCCCAAGTCCACCTCTGACACTCCTAGGCACACCTCTGACACTCCCAGGTACACCTCAGACACTCCCAGGCACACTGCTGACATTCCCAGGTACACCTCTGACACTCCCAAGTACACCTCTGACACTCCCAGATACACCTCCGACACTCCCAGGTACACCTCTGACACTCCCAAGTACACTTCTCACACTCCCAGGTACACCTCTGACACTCCCTGGTACACCTCCGATATTCCCAGGTACACCTCCGATATTCCCAGGTACACCTCCGATACTCCCAGGTACACCTTTGAGACTCCCAGGTACTTCACTGACACTCCCTTGTATACCTTTGACATTCCCAGGTACACCTCTGACACTCCCAGGTACACCTCTGTTACTCCCAGGTACACCTCTGACACTCCCAGGTCCGCCTCCGACACTCACAGGTACAACTTCGACACTCCCAGGTACACCTCGGACACTCCCAGGTACACCTCTGACACTCCTAGGTACACCTCCGATACTCCCAGGTACACCTTTGAGACTCCCAGGTACTCCACTGACACTCCCTGGTACACCTCTGACATTCTCAGTTACACCTCCGACACTCCCAGTTACACCCCTGACACTCCCAGGTACACCTCTGACACTCCCAGGTACACCTCTGACACTCCCAGGTACACCTCTGACACTCGTAGGTACTCCTCTGTCACTCCCTGATACACCTCTAACACTCCCAGGTGCACCGCTGACTCTCCCACGTACACCGCTGACACTGCCAGTTACACCTCAGACACTGCCAGGTACACCTCAGACACTGCCAGGTAGGCCTCAGACACTCCCAGGTACACCTCTGACACTCCCAGTTACACACCTGACACTCCCAGGTACACCTCTGACACTCCCAGGTACATCTCTGATACTCCCAGGCACACCTCTTTCACTCCCAGGTACTCCACTAACATTTCCTGGTACACCTCAGACACTCCTAGGTACACGTCCGACACTCCCAGGTACACCTCTGATACTCCCAGGTACACCTCTGACACTCCTAGGTGCTCCTCTGTCACTCCCTGATACACCTCCTAACTCTCCCAGGTGCACCGCTGACTCTCCCACGTACACCGCTGACACTGCCAGTTACACCTCAGACACTGCCAGGTACACCTCAGACACTGCCAGGTAGGCCTCAGACACTCCCAGGTACACCTCTGACACTCCCAGTTACACCCCTGACACTCCCAGGTACACCTCTGACACTCCCAGGTACATCTCTGATACTCCCAGGTACACCTCTTTCACTCCCAGGTACTCCACTAACATTTCCTGGTACACCTCTGACACTCCTAGGTACACGTCCGACACTCCCAGGTACACCTCTGATACTCCCAGGTACACCTCTGACACTCCCAGGTACACCTCAGACACTCCTAGGTACTTCTCTGTCACTCCCTGATACACCTCTAACTCTCCCAGGTGCACCGCTGACACTCCCACGTACACCGCTGACACTGCCAGTTACACCCCAGACACTCCCAGGTACATCTGACCTCCCAGGTACACCTCTGACCTCCCAGGTACACCTCTGACACTCCCTAGGTACTCCTCTGTCACTCCTTGATACCTCTAACACTCCCAGGTGCACCGCTGACACTCCCAGGTACACCGCTGACACTGCAAGTTACACCTCAGACACTGCCAGGTACACCTCAGACACTGCCAGGTACACCTCAGACGCTCCCAGGTACACCTCAGACACTCAGGTCCTCTGACACTCCCAAGTGCACCTCTGACACTCCTAGGCACACCTCTGACACTCCAGGTACACCTCAGACCTCCCAGGCACACTGTGACATTCCCAGGTACACCTCGACCTCCCAAGTACACCTCTGACACTCCAGGTACCTCCTGATGCTCCCAGATCACCTCTGACACTCCAGGTACACCTCTGACACTCCCAGGTCCTCCACTGACATTCAGCACACCTCTGACACTCCAGGTACGTCCGACACTCAGATACACCTCTGACACTCCAGGTACACCGCAAACCTCCCAGGTACTCTGACCTCAGGTACACCCGCAACCTCCCAGGTACACCTCTGACACTCCCAGGTACACTTCTCCACTCCCAGGTACACCTCCGACACTCCCAGATCCCCGCTGACACTCCCAGGTACACCTCCTGACACTCCAGGTACCTCTGACCTCCTAGGTATTCCTCGGACCTCCCTGGTACTCTCTGACCTCCAGGTACACCTCTGACACTGCCAAGGACACCTCTGACAATCCCAGGTACTTTTGTGCCACTCCAGTACACCTCCGACACTCCCAGGTACACCTCTGACACTCTAGGTACACCTCAGATATTCCAGGTACACCTCCGATATTCCCAGGTACACCTCTGATGCTCCCAGGTACCTTTGAGACTCCAGGACTCCACTGACACTCCTGGTACACCTCTGACAATCCCAGTTACACCTCCGACACTCCCAGTTACACCTGACAATCCCAGGTACACATCTGACCTCCAGTTCATCTCTGATACTCCCAGGTACACCTCTGACACTCCCAGGTCATCTCCGATACTCCCAGGTACCTCTGATACTCCCAGGTACCTCTGACACTCCCAGGTACTCCTCTGACACTCCTGTTTCACCTCTGAGACTCCCAGGTACACCTCTGACACTCCTGATACACCTCCGATATTCCCAGGTACCTCCGATATTCCAGGTACACCTCGATACTCCCAGGTACACCTTTGAGACTCTCAGGTACTTCACTGACACTCCCTGGTATACCTCTGACATTCCCAGGTACGCCTCTGACCTCCCAGGTACACCTCTGTTACTCCCAGGTACACCTCCCAACACTCCCAGGTCCGCCTCCGACACTCCACAGGTACTTCGACACTCCCTGGTACACCTCGGACACTCCCAGGTACACCTCTGACACTCCTAGGTACACCTCTGACTCCCAGGTACACCTCTAACACTCCCAGGTATACCTTTGACACTCCCAGGTACACCTCTGACACTCCCAGGTACACCTCTGACAGTCCCAGGTACTCCACTGACATTCCGTGGTACCTCTGACACTCCCAGGTACGTCCGACACTCCCAGATACACCTCTGCACTCCCAGGTACATCTCGACACTCCCAGGTACACCTCTGACACTCCAGGTACCTCTGACACTCCCAGGTACACCTCCGATATTCCCAGGTACACCTCCGATATTCCGGTACACCTCCGATACTCCCAGGTACACCTTTGAAACTCCAAGTACTCCTTGACACTCCCAGGTACATCTCTGACACTCCCAGGTACCTCTAAAACTCCCAGTACACCTCTGACACTTCAGGTACACCCTGACACTGCCAGTATACTCTGACAATCCCAGGTACTCCTGTGACATTCCCAGGTACGCCTCTGACACTCCCAGGTACACCTCTGTTATTCCCAGGTACACCTCCGACACTCCAGGGTCCGCCTCCGACACTCGCAGGTACAACTTCGACTCTCCTAGGTACACCTCATCAACTCCCAGGTACACCTCTGACACTCCTAGGTACACCTCTGACAATCCCAGGTACTCCTGTGACACTCTCAGTTACATCTCTGACACTCCCAGGTACACCTCTGAAATTCCCAGGTACACCTCTGACACTCCCAGGTACACCTCTGACACTCCCAGGTACATCTCTGACACTTCCAGGTACACCTCTGACACTGCCAGGTTCACCTCTGACAATCCCAGGTATTCCTGTGACACTCCCAGGTACACCTCCGTCACTCCCTGGTACACCTCTCACACTCCCAAGTACACCTCCGATATTCCCAGGTACACCCCCGATATTCCCAGGTACACCTCTGTTTCTTCCAGGTACACCTCTGACACTCCCAGGTACTCCACTGACATTCCCTGGTACACCCTGACACTCCTAGGTACACGTCCGACAATAGCAGATACACCTCTAACACTCCCAGGTACATCTCTGAAACTCCCAGGTACACCTCTGACACTCCCAGGTACACCTGTGACACTCCTAGGTACTCCTCTGTCACTCCTTGATACACCTCTAACACTCCCAGGTGCACCGCTGACACTCCCAGGTACACCGCTGTCACTGCAATTTACACCTCAGACACTGCCAGGTACATCTCAGACACTCCCAGGTACACCTCAGACACTCCAAGGTGCACCTCTGACACTCCCAAGTGCACCTCAGACACTCCTAGGCACACGTCTGACACTCCCAGGTACACCTCAGACACTCCCAGGCACACTGCTGACATTCCCAGGTACACCTCTGACACTCCCAAGTACACCTCTGACACTCCCAGGAACACTTCTCACACTCCCAGGTACACCTCCGACACTCCCAGGTACACCGCTGACACTCCCAGGTACACCTCTGACACTCCTAGGTATTCCTCTGACACTCCCTGGTACTCCACTGACATTTCCTGGTACACCTCTGACACTCCTGGTACTCCACTGACTTCCCTGGTACACCTCTGACACTCCCAGGTACACCTCCTGACACTCCTAGGTATTCCTCTTGACACTCCCTGGTACTCCTCTGACACTCCAAAATTGCACCTCTGTACTACCAAGAGACACCTCCCCAACAATCCCAGGTACTCTGTGCCTCCCACCTCCCGGCTTACTCCCCAGGTACACCTCTGGCTTGCTCCTAGGTACACCTCAGAATATTCCCAGGTACCTCCCGATATTCCCAGGTACACCTCTGATGCTCCCAGGTACACCTTGAGACTCCAGGGTTCCATGACACTCCTGTGTTTGCCTCTGTTCAATCCCAGTGCACCTCAAACTTGCTCAGTTACACCTGACAATCCCAGGTGCACATCCTGACACTCCCAGTTACCTCTGGTGCTCCCAGGTGCACCTCCTGACACTCCCAGGTAAATCTCGTCTCCCAGGTACACCTCTGATACTCCCAGGCACCTCCTGACCTCCCAGGTACTCTCTGACACTCCCTGTTTTTCTGGGAACTCCCAGGTACACCTCTGATACTCCCTAATGCCACCTCCCGTATTTACAGGTACACCTCCCGATATTCCCAGGTGTTACACCTCGTCTCCCAGGTACCTTTGAGACTCTCCAGGTACTTCTGACACTCCCCTGGTATACCTCTGGCATTCCCAGTACGCCTCTGTGCTCCCAAGGCCTCTGTTACTCCCAGGTACACCCTCTGGCTTGCTCAGGTCCGCCTCCGACACTCACAGGTACAACCGACACTCCCTGGTACACCTCAGACACTCCCAGGTACCTCTGACCTCCTGGGTACACCTCTGAGCACTCCCAGGTACCTCCTAACACTCCCCAGGTACACCTTTGGCCTCCCAGGTACACCTCTGGCCTCCCAGGTACACCTCTGACAGTCCCAGGTACTCCACTGACATTTCGTGGTACACCTCTGACACTCCCAGGTACACGTCCCGACACTCCCAGATACACCTCTGACACTCTGGGTACATCTCCCCAGCCTCCCAGGTACACCTCTGGCCTCCCAGGTACACCTCTGACACTCCCAGGTACACCTCCGTGTTCCCAGGTACACCTCCGATATTCCCCGTTACACCTCCGTGCTCCAGGCACACCTTTGAGACTCCCAAGTACTCCTGCTTGGCCTCCCAGGACTCTGTGACACTCCCAGGTACACTCTGACACTCCCAGGTACACCTCTAAACTCCCAGGTACACCTCCAGCACTTCCAGGTACACCTGACACTCCCAAGTACTCCACTGGCATTCCCTGGTACCTCTGACACTCCCAGGTGCCTCTGACACTCCCAGGTACACCTCCCCAGCACTCCCAAGTACCTCCGACACTCCCAGGTACACCTCTGACACTCCCAGGTACACCTCTGACACTCCCAGGTACACCTCCTGACACTGCCAGGTACACCTCTGATAATCCCAGGTACTCTGTGACACTCCCAGGTGCATCCGACACTCCCAGGTTCTGTGCTCCCAGGTACCTCCGATGTTCCAGGTACACCTCCGATGTTCCCAGGTACACCTCCGATATGGGCACCTTTGAGACTCCCAAGTATTCCTGTGACCTCCCAGGTACATCTCTTACACTCCCAGGTACACCTCTAAAACTCCCAGGTACCTCTGACACTGCCAGGTACCCTGACACTGCCAGGTATACCTCTCTGTCAATCAGGCCACTGCTGTGGCACTCCAGTTACATCTGGCTACTCCAGGTACACCTCTGACATTCCAGGTACACCTCTGGCACTCCCAGGTACATCTCCGATACTCCCAGGCCTCTGATACTCCCAGCCTCTGGCCTCCCAGTACTCCTCCCTGACACTCCTGTTTCACCTCTGGAGACTCCCAGGTACACCTGCCTCCCAGGTACTCCGTATTCCCAGGTACACCTCCCATCCTCCCAGGTGCATTGAGACTCCCAGGTACTTCACTGACCTCCCTGGTGCACACCTCCTCAGCATTCCCAGGACGCCTCTGACACTCCCAGGTACACCTCTGTTATTCCCAGGTACACCTCTGACACTCCTAGGTACACCTCTGACACTCCCAGGTGCACCTCTGACACTCCAGGTACCTTTGACACTCCAGGCCTCTGACACTCCCAGGTCACACCTCCTGACAGTCCCAGGTACTCACTGACATTCCGTGGTTCACCTCTGGCCTCCCAGGTACGTCCGACACTCCCAGATCCCCTCTGACCTCCCAGGTACATCTCTCAGCACCCAGGTACACCTCTGGCACTCCCAGGTACACCTCCTGACACTCAGGGGTACCTCCTGACACTCCAGGTACCTCCGACACTCCCAGAACACTTCTCCACACTCCCAGGTACACCTCCGACACTCCCAGGTACCAACTCCGACACTCCCAGGTAAACCTCCGATATAAGGTACACCTCAGAACCTAAGGTGCACCTCAGACATCGTGCCTCCTGCACTCCCTGAGCACCCGTCCCAGCACTCAGGTACCTCAGACACTAACAGGTACACACGCTGACTCCCAGATACACCTCTGGCCTCCAAGTGTGCCTCGACATTCCCAGGTACACCTCCGACACTCCCAGGTGGACCTCCGACCTCCCAGTACATCTCACACTCCCAGGTACCTCCGACCTCCCAGGTACACCTCCCAGATCACCTCTGGCCTCCCATATACCTCTGCACTCCCAGGTCCACCTCTGACCTCCCAGGTACATCTCTGATACTCCCAGTACCTCCCCTCTCCGTACATCTCTGACACTCTGGTACCTCCATTCCCAGGTACACCTCCGACCTCCCAGGTACACTTCTTACGCCGTGCACCTCTGTACTCCCAGGTACCCAGGCACTCCCAGGCACTTCCACCTCACCCAGGCCTCCACCTGCTCCAAGTACACCTCTAACTTCCAGGTACATCTCTGACACTCCAGGTACCTCTGGCCTCCCAGGTGCTTTGACACTCCCAGAACACCTCCGACACTCCAGTGCCTTCTCACCTCCCAGGTACACCTCCGACACTCCCAGGTACACCTCTGACACTCCCAGGTACACCTCTGACACTCCTAGGTACACCTCTGGCCTCCCAGGTACCTCGACACTCCAGTACACCTCTGACACTCCAGGTACACCTCTGCACCCAGGTACTCACTGACATTCCTTGGTACACCTCTGCACACTCCCAGGTACCGTCAAACCTCCCAGATACACCTCTCACCTCCCAGGTACACATCTGACACTCCCAGGTACACCTCCCAACCTCCCAGGTACTCACCCCAGCTCCTGGTACACCCCTGAGACTCCCATTACCAACCTCCCAGGTACACCCCAGACACTCCCAGGTACACTTCCTCACACCCCTAAATCCTCTCTGTTACTCCCTGTACTCCTCTGTCACTCCTGATACACCTCCTAACACTCCAGGTACACCATGTGCTCCCAGGTGCCACCAGCACAACCAGGTACCTCAGACACTGCCAGGTACACCTCAGACACTGCCAGGTACCTCAGAAACTCCCAGGACCTCAGACACTCCAGGTGCACCTCTGACACTCCCAAGTGCCTCTGACACTCCCAGGCACATCTCTGACACTCCCAGGTACACCTCAAACACTCCCAGGCCACCATGAGCCTCCCAAAGACACCTCTGACCTCCCAGGCCTCACCCTCCCGTCACCTCCGACCTCCCATTCCAACACTCCCAGGTACACTTCTTCCAGGTACACCTCCGACAATCACAGGTACACCTGCCTCCCAGGTTACCTCCCGGCACTCCCAGGTACACCTCTGACACTCAAGTACACCCAGGCTCAATCCAGAGTACACTTCTCACTCCCAGGTACACCTCAACCCCCAGGCCTCCGATATTCCCAGGTACACCTCCGATATTACAGGTACACCTCCCGTCTCCCAGTACACCTTTGAGACTCCCAAGTATTCCTGTGACACTCCAGGTCTCACTCCCTGGTACACCTCTAACACTCCAGGTACACCTCATATTCCCAGGTACCTCCCGTGTTCTGATACACCTCCGATACTCCCAGGTACCCTTTGAATTCCCAGGTACTCACTGGCACTCCTGGTACACCTCCGACATTCCCAGTTACACCTCCGACACTCACGTTTCCCTTGCACTCCAGGTACATCTGACACTCCAGGGTACCTCTGTTTCTCCCAGGTACACCTCTGACACTCACTCACCCCAATTTCCTGGTCACCTCTGACACTCCCAGGTACACGTCCAACAATGTGAATACACCTCTGACCCAGGTACATCTGACACTCCCAGGTACACCTCCCAGGCTGCTCCCAGGCCTCTGACACTCCCTGGTACTCTCTGTCACTCACTTGATACCTCTGCCTCCCAGGTACCGCCTGACACTCCCAGGTACACCTCCAGGCACTGCAGTACACACTCGAACCTCCCAGGTACACTCAGACACTCCAAGGTACACCTCTGACACTCCCAAGTGCACCTCTGACACTCCTAGGCACCTCTGACCTCCCAGGTACACCTCAACACTCCCAGGCACACTGCTGACATTCCAGGTACACCTCTGCAACACTCCCAGTGCACACCTCTGACACTCGCCACACCTCCCGACACTCCCAGGTACACCTCTGACCTCCCAAGTACTCCGAGCATCCCATTTTCAGCCTCCAAGTGCTCCACTGTTCCACACCTCTGACCTCCCAGGTACCTCTGACCTCCCAGGTACACCTCTGACCTCCCAGGTACACCTCGACACTCCCAGGTACACCGGCACTCCAGGTACACCTCACGGCACTCCCAGGCCTCTCTGACACTGCCAGGTACACCTCTGACAATCCCAGGTACTCCTGTGACACTCCCAGGTACACCTCCCCTCCCAGTGCCAGCCACTCCCAGGTACACCTCCGATATTCCCAGTACACCTCCCGTATTCCCAGGTACCTCCGATACTCCCAGGTACACACCCAAGGGGCTCTGTGCCCCTCCCAGGTACATCTCAGCCTCCCAGGTGCACCTCTAAAACTCCCAGGTAAACCTCTGACACTTCCGGGTACACCCTGAAACTGCCATGCCTCAATCCCAGGCACTCCTGTGACACTCCAGTTACATCTCTGACACTCCCTGGTACACCTCTGACACTCCCAGGTACACCTCTGACCTCCCAGGTACCTCGTCTCCCCAGTACCTGTACTCCCAGGTACACCTCCCAACACTCCCTCTCTGACCTCCCAGGTACACCTCCGATATTCCCAGGTACACCTCCCATACTCCCAGGTACATTTGAACTCCCAGGTACTTCACTTCCTGTTATGTCTCTGACATTCCCAGGTACGCCTCTGACACTCCCAGGTACACCTCTGTTATTCCCAGGTACCTCTGACACTCCCAGGTACGCCTCCCGACTTGCTCAGGCCTGCTTCGACTCTCCCATGGCTAAACCTCACACTCCGTGTTGGCTCTGCTCCCAACCTCAAGTACACCTCTGACACTCCCAGGCACACCTCCTGACAGTCCCAAGTACTCCACTGACATTCCGTGGTTCCTCTGACACTCCCAGGTACGTCCATTCTCCAATCACCTCTGGCCTCCCAGGCATCTCTGGCTTACTCCAGGCACCTCTGACACTCCCAGGTACACCTCGGCCTCCGAGGTACACCTCTGACTCCCAGGTACACCTCCGACACTCCCAGAACACTTCTCACACTCCCTGGTACACCTCCCGACACTCCAGGTGCACCTCCGGCATCCAGTTACACTTCTCACACTCCTGGTTACACCTCCACACTCCAGGTACAACTCCGACACTCCCAGGTAAACCTCCGATACTCCTAGGTACACCTCTCACACTCCCAAGTACACCTCTGACACTCCCAGGTGCTCACCTGCACTCTCCAGGTACATCTCTGACACTCCCAGGTACACCTCCTGAAATTCAGGTACCTCCGACCTCCCAGGTACACCTCCGACACTCCCAGGTACACTTCTCCTCCAGGTACACCTCCGACACTCCAGGCACACCCTGACCTCCCAGGTACACCTCTGACACTCCCAGGTACCTCTGACACTCCCAGGTACCTCTGACACTCCAGGTACATCTCCTCCCAGGTACACCTCACACTCCCAAAGGCCTACCTCTGACACTCCTGGTACACCTCCGACTGCTCCCAGGTACACTTCACATTCACTGTAGGTACCTTCTTACACTCCCAAGTACACCTCGGCACTCCCAGGTACCTCGGCCTCCAGGTACACCTCTGCACTCCCAATTACTCACATTCCTGGCACACCTCTGACCTCCCAGGTGCGTCCGGCCTCCCAGGTACCTCTGACCTCCCAGGTACACCTCTGACATTCTCCAGGTACACCTTTGACACTCCCAGGTACTCCACTGACTCTCCCGGTACACCTCTGACCTCCCAGGTACACCTTCGTATTCCCAGGTACACCTCCGATATTCCCAGGTACACCTCCGATACTCCCAGGTACCTTTGAGACTCCCAAGTGCTCTGTGACACTCCCAGGTACATCTCTGAGCCTCCCAGCCTCCTAACTCCCAGGTACACCTCTGGCACTTGAGTACACCTCTGACACTGCCAGGTATGCCTCTGACAATCCCAGGTACTCCCTGTGACACTCTCAGTTACATCTCTGACTCCAGGAGGCACTCACAAATTCCCAGGTACACCTGACACTCCCAGGTACATCTCCCAAGCACTTCCAGGCCACACTCTCAAAACTGCCAGGATTCTCTGACAATCCCGGTGTCCTGTGACACTCCCAGGGGCCACACCTCCGTCACTCCCTGGTACACCTCTTGCCTCCCAGGTACACCTCCCGATTTTCCCAGGTACCTCCACGATGTTAGTACCTCCCGTCTCCCAGGTACCACCTTTGAATTCCCAGGTACTCCACTGACACTCCCTGGTACACCTCTGACATTCCCCAGATTACACCTCCGGCTTTTCACGGTTACACCCTGACACTCCTGGTACATCTGGCCTCCCCAGGTACACCTCTGTTTCTCCCAGTACACCTCTGGCCTCCCAGGTACTCACTGACATTCCCTATTTTTACCTCTGACACTCCTAGGTACACGTCCGACAATAACGAATACACCTCTGACACTCCCAGTACATCTCTGACACCTCCCAGGTACACTCCTGACACTCCAGGTACCCCACACTCTGGCCTCCTAGGTACCTCTGTCACTCCTTGATACACCTCCTAACACTCCCCAGGTGCACCCGCTGACACTGCCAGGTACACCTAAAACACTGCCAGGTACACCTCTTCAACCTCCCCAGGTGCTCCTCCAGAACCTCCCAGCCCACACCTCCAGCACTCTCAGGTACACCTTGGGCTTGCTCCCAGGTACTCCCAATGACATTCCTGGTACCTCTGTTGCTCCCAGGTACACCTCCTGGCTTGCTCCCCAGTACACCTCTGACACTCCCAGGCCCACCTCCGACACTCAGGTACACCTCAAAACGCTCCCCGTGCACCTCTGACGCTCCAAAGTACACCTCTGGTGCTCCCAGGTACCACCTCTGACCTCCCAGGTACACCTCCCGACGTGCTCACTGACATTCCCTGGTACACCTCTGTGCTCCCAGGTACACCTCCTGACACTCCCAGGTACCTCCTGACACTCCCAGGTGCTCACTGACATTCCCTGGTACACCTCTGACCTCCCTAGGTGCACGTCAAACAATAGCAGATACCTGACACTCCCCAGGTACATCTCCTGGCCTCCAGGTACACCTCCTGACATTCCCAAGTACTCCACTGGCATTCCTGGTGCCCATCAACCTCCAGGGTACACCTCTGTTTCCCAGAGTGCACCTCCCAGCACTCCCAGGTACTCCACTGACATTCCTAGTACACCTCTGACACTCCTGGGTACACATCCCGACAATAGCAGGCCCACACCTCCCCAACACTCCCAGGTACATCTCTGACCTCCCAGGTACACTCGACACTCCCAGGTACACCTCTGACACTCCTAGGTACACCTCTGTCACTCCTTGATACACCTCTGCTCCCAGGTGCACCTTCAACTTTTTTACCTAAGACACTGCCAGGCCACACCTCTGACACTCCCAGGCCACTCCTCAGACACTCCCAGCTACACCTCTGGCCTCCTCAGGTACACCTTTGACACTCCCAAGGTACTCCAATGACATTCCTGGTACCTCTCCCCTGACTTGCTCTGGGTGCCACCTCCTGACCTCCCAGGTACCACCTCCTGACCTCCCAGGTACACCTCCGACACTCCCAGGTACACCTCTGAAACACTCCCACCTCCTTTCCAAGGTACACCTCCCCAACCTCCCAGGTACCCCTCCTGACACTCCCAGGTACCTCCCCAGCATTCCCAAGTACTCCACTGACATTCCCTGGTACACCTCTGACACTCCAGGTACACCTCTGACTCCCAGGTACACCTCGGCCTCCCAGGTACCTCCGACACTCCCAGGCCTCTGACACTCCCAGGTACCCTCTGACACTCCAGGCACACCTCTGACACTGCCAGGCCCACCTCTGACAATCCCAGGTGCTCCTGTGACACTCCCAGGTACCTCCGGCTGCCTCCCAGGTACACCAATGACACTCCCAGGTACCACCTCCGAATATTCTGAGTGCACCCTCCGATATTCCCAGGTACACCTCCGTCTCCCAGGCCACCCAGAGACTCCCAAAGTACTCCTCAACACTCCCAGGTACATCTCCTGACACTCCCAGGTGCACCTCCTAAAACTCCCAGGTAAACTGAGACTCCCAAGTACTCCTGTGGTCTCTCCCAGGTCACCTCTAAAACTCCAGGTAAACCTCTGACTCCAGGTACACCCTGACACTGCCAGGTATACCTCTGACAATCCCAGGTACTCCTGTGACACTCCCAGTTACATCTCTGACCTCCCAGGTACACCTCTGACACTCCAGGTACCTCTGACACTCCAGGTACACCTCCGATACTCCCAGGTACACCTCGTGCTCCCAGGTACACCTCTGACCTCCCAGGTACTCCTCTGACACTCCCAGGTACACCTCCGATATTCCCAGGTACACCTCGTGCTCCCAGGTACATTTGAGACTCCAGGTACTTCACTGACACTCCCTGTTATACCTCTGACATTCCCAGGACGCCTCTGACCTCCCAGGTACACCTCTGTTATTCCCAGGTACACCTCTGACACTCTTAGGTCACGTCTCCGACACTCGCAGGTACAACTTCGACACTCCAGGTACACCTCAGACACTCCCAGGTACCTCCTGACACTCCCTAGGTACCTCTGACACTCCCAGGTACACCTCTGGCCTCCCAGGTACATTTGACACTCCCAAGTACACCTCTGACACCCAGGTACACCTCTGGCAGTCCCAGGTACTCAACTGACATTCCGTGGTTCCTCTGACACTCCCAGGTACACGTCCGACACTCCCAGATACACCTCTGACACTCCCAGGTACATCTCTGACACTCCCAGGTGCACCTAACGTTCCCAGGTACACCTCGACACTCCAGGTACACCTCTGACACTCCCAGGTACACCTCCGACACTCCCAGGAGCACTTCTCCTCCCAGTACCTCCGACACTCCCAGGTACACCTCCGACACTCCCAGTTACCCCTCTCCTCCTGGTTACACCTCCGACACTCCCAGGTACAATTCCAAGCCTCCAGGTAAACCTCCGATGCTCTAGGTACACCTCTCACCTCCCAAGTACCTCTGACACTCCCAGGCACTCCTGTGTGCCTCTCAGGTACATCTCTGACCTCCCAGGTACCTCCGACACTCTCAGGCCCACCGCTGACACTCCCAGGTACACCTCTGGCTCCCAGGTACCTCTCAGCACTCCCAGGTACACCTCCTGACACTCCCAGGTACATCTCTGACACTCCCAGGTACACCTCTCACACCCAAGTACACCTCTGACACTCCCTGGTACCTCCGACACTCCCAGGTACCTTCCGACACTCAGGTACACTTCTTACACTCCCAAGTACACCTCTGACACTCCCAGGTACACCTCTGACACTCCCAGGTACACCTCTGACCTCCCCAGTGCTCCTGACATTCCTGGTACCTCTGACACTCCCAGGTGCACGTCCGACACTCCCAGGTACACCTCTGACACTCCCAGGTACACCTCCTGACATTCTCAGGTACACCTTTGACCTCCCAGGTGCTCACTGACTCTCCCAGGTACACCTCTGACACTCCCAGGGTACACCTCCGATATTCCCAGGTACACCTCCGATATTCCCAGGTACACCTCCGATACTCCAGGTACACCTTTGAGACTCCCAAGTGCTCCTGTGACCTCCCAGGTACATCTCTGACACTCCCAGGTACACCTCCTAAAACTCCCAGGTACACCTCTGACCTTCAGGTACACCTCTGAAACTGCCAGGTATACCTCTGACAATCCAGGCCTCCTGTGACACTCTCAGTTACATCTCTGACACTCCCGGTTACCTCTGAAATTCCCAGGTACACCTCCTGACCTCCCAGGTACACCTCTGACACTCCCAGGTACACCTCTGAGCTCCCAGGACACCTGTGACACTCCCAGGTACATCTCTGACACTTCCAGGTCACCTCTAAAACTGCCAGGGTTCACCTCTGACAATCCCAGGTATTCCTGGGCACTCCCAGTACCTCGTCCTCCCTGGTACACCTCTGACCTCCCAGGTACCTCCGATATTCCCAGGTACACCTCCGATATTCCCAGGTACACCTCCGATACTCCAGGTACACCTTTGAATTCCCAGGTACTCCTGACACTCCTGGTACCTCTGACATTCAGTACCTCCGACACTCCGGTTACCTTGACACCTCCCAGGTACACATCTGACCTCCAGGTACACCTCTGTTTCTCCCAGGTACACCTCTGGCCTCCCAGGTACTCCCACTGACATTCCTGGTACACCTCTGACTCCTCCCAGGTACACGTCCGACAATAGC